>NC_142945.1:22329032-22364032 GCF_046866305.1 Octopus bimaculoides | reverse complement strand
TGTGATACTTTGAATAGACTCAAATTCATTAGACTGTTTCGCCGTCAATTAAATTAAACATAATTGTTGTAGTATACAGTGCATTTATTATCATTCTGAAAGATAAAAGACGAATTGGACCACATCAGTATTAAAAGAATTAAGAATTACAACTAATTAAAGAAACCGGTATCCAAACATTTATTCTCACGGTCCACTTGCTAAACAGCATCCAACTCTCTAGATTTAATTACTATTGTTAAATTCTTGACTAGACTCAAAGCCAGTTTTTATACAGACGGACATCTATAAAAGGAAATTCTGTATAACCGAGCTTTAAGGTTTTATTGCCAATTAGGTGGTAATGTTATAGTAAAATCCATCAAAGGTGTTCTCATTTTAGAAACACTTAGAATCAATATTTCAAGCACCGCGATTACCTATTCATTGTAATTTAATTAAAATAATCGCAGACAATATTTTTTTTCTGTGTCTTAGGATTCATGCTTCCACTCCGTTATCTTTCAAATTCAATTAGTCAAGTCTTTGTTGTCAGAAATTTGAAGGTCGCGTTTAATAAATTCACCTTCTGTGAAAAATTATACTGAAGCTAATTCTGAAGTGCAAAATTAGAAATTTATAAATTGAAAGATAAATGTATGTGGCTTATTTTCGACATATTGAAATGGGAAGATTCAGGAAATCCTTCACTATGACTGATTCCCTTGCTGGGTTCTCGATGCAAATATTATGCTGTTAACTTACATTCATACGTTTATTGTAGGTTACTAAGTTGGCGCTTTGTATGCTAGAAATATTATTGCAGGATCGCCCCCAAATCCTACTTCATTCCTTTAAAACGAACGAGGGATTGAACGCATAATTGTTTTCTTCTTGTAAAAAAAAAGAGGGATGTGGTCTAAAACGCCTATGCTCTAACAAATGATAACAGTTGTCCCAGGCATTCCTTTTGATATCAAAGTCCATAAAGGAAAAGCAATCAGTCTTCTGACCATTGATATTTTCTACAATCACTTCCAAACATTTACAGAGTTATAATTTCATTACATATTTTAGAATAATTCGAGACTTTAAGAAATGTTTCAGAAACATGGGAAATCAGTCACATAAGAAATAATGATGGAACATACGTGATATCGAAATGAGAAACTATGCAGATGTGACATTGAGTTAGAAAGAAAGGAATCTAGTTAAATTAATACGAAAGACAATTAGATGTAAAAATATATATATTTCTAAAACATAAAATCGTTTCACATATGCCGTAGTGTATGTTTGTAAAAGTTGAACAAGTGAGCATTGTCTATGGAGAAAGAAGCGTTTGTTTCTTCAACGGGTGACTTTTAATTACCGGAGATTAAATTAATTACTTATAACTATTTATTAACTAACAATTGCAAACATTTAAATTATGATCATTACTAATTAATATATTTAATTAATTCGATGGTTCTACTAAGCAAATGTGGTTGTAAAAGTAACTAAAATCACTGGAATATCTAGTAAAACAGTAAATTTAATTTGTAAAATGTCAATTTTGTTTACACTTTTAAGAATTATCTGCTGGCACACGGATAAATATATTTCGGTTGCATAAATATATTACTTAATTTTAAAGAGTAGCTGTTCTTCAGTTTACCCATTGACTTTTGTTATACGTTTGAACCTGAGATAAATTTATTTACCAACTTCAAAATAATAAAGAATGTTACTTCTAATAGATTGTTTTGTTTCTCCAAATTTGCATTTCAAATTTCGACATCTTTATGCGAATATGTTATGAAATTATTACGCATATTGCCATAGTTTTATTTGCTGCGTGTAATCTGAACAAAATAGAAATTGGTGGCATTTTGCGTTTAGCACCTGTGTATAATCTGTTTCTGAGGTATTCATTCTGAGTTAAGTCCATTTTGTTTAACTATGAATTTGAACATGTCGCCTTTTACATATACGATGCACAATCTGTTAAATATCATGTATTCCAAACATATGATATACATTTATATCAACACATGTACAAACAATACGTCTTTTCTGTTCACTTATACTACCCGCATACCCATATTCCAACAGATCATAGGCTTAAGTTCTCTATATACCCTGGCTTTGCATTGGATTATTATGGGCATTTAGATACCACTCCATTCCATGTCTCTCTGCAGAGTAAGTGCATGGTTACATAAATACTAAATTCATTGATACCACCAGAATTTTACTGAACACATAGATCACAATTGCCTGCTCTCGTAAACCCACATTACCATTTTTGGAAGGAGTGTTTCTTTCCCACCTGTGGAATATAATATCTGGAAACACACAAACTTTTATATTACTTTTACATTCGAATCCTTCTAATGACAATTTTTCAAAACAAATATTCAGAGCTATATCGATAGAAAATGGCTAGAAAAATAATCATGTATTTGTTCGAGAATTAATAGATGTACAATGTTTCTAACTTAGCTGCATCTGAATTCACGACTTTACAGGAAGGAATTTCAACCATGTTTCGTGGTCTGCTACCACAACAGCTCCTTTATATGATCCAGTTAGCTCAAGACATCATCAGGAGGAACCACGTCCGGTTTCGGCCCCTACTCCTCTACCGTTTTGACGTGGCGGGGCCACCCCCTTTCGGAGGTGTCTTCAGCTCTGGTGTTGGGTGCATGTCTTCTTTCACTGTTTGTGACTGTTCTAATTCAACTGTGGAATGTCCCTCGCTATGGTTATTTTCCAGGAGGTTCTGGCCACACGTCTTACGGTTCATCAACCCGCGTTGTTGAATTACTTTCTTCCGCCATACCTTCCCTTGGTGGATTTGCCTTTTTATCCTTTCCGGTTTTCTGCAATAAATTGAAACTTCTTACCTACCTACAAATACGAACTCTACTTTGTTCAAGCCACTATAAATGTGTGGCTTACTTCCAATGTTCCAAAGAACATTCTATGACAGAATCCAGGAAGAGTCCCCAAAATTGTAGAATTTCCTACTTAATGTTTTTCACATTCTATACACTTAGATCTGAAACCCCACCGCTGAGGACTTATTCGGTATTAATGTCATCCCTTGTGACATAAGCTTTCGATTGAGTAACCGTCTATATTTTCAAACTCGATTAGATATTAGTATATTAATAGCTATTTCCAATAATGGTGAAATCTAATTCACTATTCAACATAACAAAACAATAGAGAGGAATATCATCACGAATGCACAGTTGTCAGTTATTCAATTCTTACTACAAATTTAAAAGTATAAACATTCTAATATGATGATATGGTTTCTACAAGAGAACAATAGCTTAGCGGTTCAGAAGTCACTTTTTTTAATTCCCAAATGTTAGGATCATTTCTAAACATATTTCATTATTTTATAAACGTCCGACTTTATGTGCGTCTTTTCAATTCAAATTATTATATTTTTATGTATAGAAATATACAGATTAGCAAAGCTGTCAAATATATATAAACAACACCCACCAATAAACATATTTATAATGAATATAAGTATTGCAATGCACTGCAAGGGATAGAAGAAATATAAAAGGCTAAATGAGTTTTTATTACTTTAGTCATGAATCATCCATGGATTCTGAAATATTCTGTATTCTATGGAATTATTCTCTTCAACATATTTTTGAATCCACTGAACAAAAATCAAACTAAATTAAAGAAGACATATTTGCCAGCCATCTATGTAATTTCGTCTTCGCCATAAAAATTCATATTAAGTTGTGTATTATTCCTGCAAGGAAAAGGGTCAATAGAATATAATAAAACACAAATCACATGGTGAAGTATGCATAATGACACATTGTAAGGTATTTTTTTCTAGAGGCAATAAGTAAATAGTGCTTCAGTATCTCAATCATTATATATATATATATATATATATATATAGCTAAATGTGTATTATGGTGTCGTTGCGATGTGTAACGAGAAAACAAAAAGCAAGAAAGCCAGGAAATTATTAGTTGTGGACGATATTATACTGGAATATTCCCCTGAAAAAGTACGATACTGGCAGCGGAAATGATCTCATCTCAGTCCATTATTCTCAATACAAAGTCTCTTACTATACACGCGTGGAAAATATTTCAATACAAAGCTTTTATTACTATTGTTACCATTATAATTATTTCTACTACTACTACTACTACTACTACTACTACTACTACTACTACTACTACTACTACTACTACTATTATTATTATTATTAATATTATTATTAACTTCATCATCGTTTACTTTCACATTCATATATTCTAGTTTAAATATTAGATTAGAAGTAATATATAATAATAATAATAATAATAATAATAATAATAATAATAATAATAATAATAACAACAACAACAACAACAATATTATTAACGTCAAAACAACTACAACAAGGAGAAGGAATTTCATTATTAACAAAACGAGCAGCTTATTGCAAGTGAAAATATGAGAAATATACCTGAGAGTGCTATGAAAACGTGTGGGGCAGACAACCTGATGATACCAAAGTGCACAAAGTCATAATTCAATAGACATCACACGCACATACGCACACACACATATATATAAATGTATACGTATATATGTATATGTATGTATATGTATATATATATATATATATATATATATATATATATATATATATATATATATATATATATATATATATGTACATATGTATGTATATGTATATGTATGTATGTGTATATATATATATATATATATATATATATATATATATATATATATATATATATATATATATATATATATATATATATATATATATATATATATATATGTATATAGATATCGATATATACATACATATGTATGTATTTATAGGTATATGCATGTATATATATATATATATATATATATATACATATATATATATATGTGTGTGTGTGTGTGTGTGTGTGTGTGTGTTGATATATATATATATATGCGGTAGTATTAATTCGTGTATTGAGCGGCTGTAACCGTGTGCGCTGGAGTGAGTGCGCATATAGATATACCAATTTCATACAGCAGGATTGGAACCATAAGTGATTAGTCATGCGGTGTAACGGTTTCGTAACTGTTCGTAATCTTTTACCTCCTTTGCTCTAACACATTTCTAGAATTAAATATTCCCCCACCCCATAATTTCTGAGTATACGTGCGCACGTTGTCATGGAATTCTGCTGCCACTTGAAGTGCAAACACAGAATCACTGATCAGTATGTTTCTTTGGAAATGTTTATCTACTACACCCAACCGTGTTATCATTAGAGCAGTTAAACTTAATATAAGATGTTATACCACAGCTGTAACAAGAAGAATTTTTTCCCGGCCTTATCTCTCTCTTACTTTTTATGTTCAAACACCAACTGAGCACATCGGTCGCTAGAACTTTCTGTTGGCGTTGCTTCTTGCTGCAGTGTTGGTGGATTTGGTGATGGTGTCATTGTTCATAGGGGTGTTTTGCCCATGTCAATGAGAAAGGTGGCTGTCTCGCATGGTTGACTACCATGATTGGGGTCTTCTATGCGCGTGAAAGATAATAAACTTTCTCCTACGACCATTAGAGATGTTTCGAGCGCAGATTTCACGTATAATGTCAATAATAAAAAAATAATAACAATAATAATAATAATCCTTTCTCATATGCACACAATGCCTGAAATCTTTAGGGAAGCGGGCTTCTCTATTACAGAGCGCAACCGATAATTATATCGTCAAACTCCAAATAATAAACTTGAGAAATTCTTCAAGGCCCCGGCCTGGCAGAATTGTTAGTGTGCCGGACAAAATCCTTTAACAATATTTCTTCCAACTCATTACGTTCTGATTTCAAATGCCACCGAGATTTCAGGGTCGATAAAATATGTACAAGTTAATCACTGAAGTTGATCTAACTGACTATTCCTTCATTATTAAATTTTAGCTCTTGTGCCAATAGCAGAAAAACATACGTTATTGTCATCAAATAATCTTTAGGTTTCCAGTATGTGATCTACAAAGTCAATAAAGTGTTCTCTAATCTATCATATCATCCACGGATGATTTCTTCAAGAAACACCACATACTACTTTGCAGACTCAAAAGAAAGTGTTTTTAAGTTGTTACCTGCTCCAGAAATTATTCCGTGCTCCTAGGAAGGAAAACAGACACCGTATTATAATAACGTTCCCATGCCAATTTTCACACAATCTAATCCCAATAAGGTAAAGGATTTTCTTCATTGTTAGGTACTATTACTAATATGATTGTCAAATATTCCACAAATATTTTTACTGGCACACACTAGAATGGAATTTCGCCTGAGTATATATATATGATTACATACAAGTCCTAAACGTATATAGGTACCTGTAAATAAAAGAAATTCATGACCACTAAAAATTTCTGCTACAAAGTAAGAGTGATTTCACCTCTATATACCTCAACATAGAAGCTTACAGTAGAATATATATATATATATATATATATATATATATATATATAGAGAGAGAGAGAGAGAGAGAGAGAGAGAGAGAAACTTTGAATATAGGGAAATTTCTGCAAAAATGTTATTATCGTGTGTCTAATTTAGACATAGCATTAGAAAGTACAATTACCAGAACATATATATGTATATCAATATTTAATGAAAATATTTCAGACTGTACGTATCAAGTGAATTACCATTAAATTAAACAAAAATAAAGCCAATCGAAAAAATAAGATGCAAATGGCTTGATCAATACACAACAGACAATTGTTAGGTCCTCGAAAAATCCATAACCAAAACCTATATTTAAATAACAGATCAGTGTGACTGGGAAAGTACATCCTCTGCCACATGAGAATCAATTATTATTCAACTGCAAAACACCACCATAATCCGACTTAGGACCGTTATACATTCATGAATATTTCAAAATTACTTTCTCCCTTTCTGCGTTTCCTACTGTTCTAATTTTCCCATAATTATATTTCGTTACTTCACTGCTATTATATTCTTCTCGTTATTGATTTTTCTCCTTAACCTTTTATGGCACAGCATAGAATATCTTTTCACCGCCCACCTTACATATGAAACCTTTTTTGTGTTACTTCAAACATAAGAACAAATATAATTAGGAAAAACTGAGTTTTTTTTTTTTTTTGTTTTGTTTTTTTTTACTGTAATTTAACTACTTTAACTGATACAGAAATTCGATAAAATTATGCTTTGAAATATTTTTTTTTTAATTTCTATCAAAACTAAACTCTCCTATAAGATATGCTTACGCACAAATATATAAATACAAATAGCTTAATATTAACATGCTGCCTCTCTCTGTCTGAGTTTGATATGTTATATAGGTATATTTATGAAACATAAATTAAGATAGTGACCATTCAAATCATTAACAAGTGCACGTTAAGTAGACATTGATTTTTTTTTTTACTCTAAATGTCACAGATCAATTGTTTAAGTGAATATAAAGCTTTGTGAAATTCCTCTGTAGAACACCAATGTGCCGACTCGAGAACCATACGTTTATAGTTATACAACAATTTTTTTTATTTTTCAATTATGAGAGTCAATATCACGTGTGAACGCTACAAGCATAAGAGTAGTTATATGTAACTACTTGAAATGTCATATGTATAACAGTTTCACTTCTCGACCACTGGAATATTGAACATATTTCTGGTCCGCCATTCCTTTCAGCTTCGTATTTTACATTGTTTTTTTTTTAAAGAACAGGTGAAAAGAAAGAGCTTTGTGAAAGCAATTCGGCACATTCGGTAGCATAACGCATGGAGTTTGTTAGAGATTTTATGTTATAGTGAATTGTTCCTGTTGTTCCTGTGCTATTCTACTCGAAATCTAACTGCTCTTATTTGCCTGCAGTATTTTCCATGAATGCACAGACATGCATGAATAGTATTGAAAAGAAGGAATTGCTGCCATCAGTAGCATTAACAAAATGCTATTGAAGTTTGATGGATGCTATTCAGTTCTGGAAACACGGCCAAGTTTTCTGAATGAAACTTTGTATGACTTAGTTCCTCTTGATGTTCCTAATGCAATCAATACTGAAATCAATACTACCACCAGAGGAACCAATATTTCTTTATAGTCAGGTAGATACGCAACAAAGAGGCCTAAATCCGATGATATTGTAAACACACGCATCTCTAGTTATCTGCATGACCTACACAATTTTGATTCCCCTGATTTCTATGTTGTTTGCAAATATTTCAAATTAGATTGTAACCCTTTTCCTAACAAATGTATATTTTTTTTATGAAATGAAGCGCGAATGCATCAATTTCACTTGGTTTTATGTTATGCAAGCATGATGCAATACCCTCAGTTGTGTGAGTGTGTGTGATTTGGTCTAATTAAATTAACCTGAACTGCTTCATTGCAAAATTTCTAGATTTATTTATTGAGTAAATGTCATTCAATAATTAAATGTCCAATAAAGACACCTTCCGTTATGGTTTCAATTTAAATGAAGGTTTTGTTATGACCATTTGTTTTACACGCTGCACCGACAAATTTGAATAAAGAAATAATTTACTTCCACTCGTTTTTTTGTTTTCTTTTCATTGTTTGCTTTTCATGTTCATCAAATAAGCGATGTGTATATATACATGCAACTGATATTCTGTTGCATGCGTGCATTTCTAGATGATCAAGTTTTAATTTTTCAGATATTAGAATATATATTAGGCTGGAAATATGTTCTGTCGCAATTTTTACCACGATTTCTATGATGATAATTTTTGAATAGTTATAATGAAATAAACATTGTGTCGCAATGCTTTGCATTACAATGTGTTTTCTTTATTTATGTCATAAAAGATTTAGTGTCAATTTTAACATCCTAATATATATATATCTTTAGATCACATTCATATCAATCACTGTGTGCTCTAAGAATTTAAAAGAGCCTCTTCTTTAAGGTAAGTGGCAAGAAATAATTGTTCTGCCTGTGGAAATTGTCGCTTACGTGTTTAGAAATGCTAACGTTGTTTTGGCTAGTTTAGCTCCGGTCATTTTCCCTTTCAGATTTCTCTCTATACGGATGAACATGATCTGTCAACACTTAGCTTCGGAAAACCTTACTTGTTGAAAATCCAATGCAAACTGCACGGGTATTAGCAAATTCACTGAAGTCTCATTTCGTGAAGGAGGAACTTTTTCAGTTGTTGCCTCAACAGGTGAGTGCTTCTCAGGTTAATGAAAGAGTCGTATACTGTTCATCAATAACAAATAGTCTTGCTACAAAACCAATTCTTTTACAATCATTAAAACTGATGGAAAGGGAACTCCCTCTCATCGCATCCAAAGAAAACAGCACATTTAAAACCAACGAAAAGGGAGAAATCCATTCCCAAACCACGACTAACAGAAACAATTCTATGCTCACTTGTTGTGGAATATGATGGGCCCATCACTCATTAATCGTTCAACATAAATCAAATAATACATACGAAACTTTTTTGCCGCGAAGTAGAAGCATTGCATATTGCATTAGAATTTGCAGACAAAACGCTCGTCATTCATCAGTTCTAAAAGGTTATTGCTCTTATACGATATTGCATGACTGTTTATCGTCCAAGACAATCCGCAAAATATTAGGAACCTAAATATCGAATTTATCCTCGTGCACCTCATTCACCTGACCATGCGCCTTCCGACTGTTCAAAATATTGAACGATTATTTAAGAGGAATTAATTAATTTTGAAGAGATTAAACATTTGAATGAATGTTTCTTTGCTTTGAGCATGAAACTGAGATACATGGAATTATGTTATCAAAAAACCATGGTAAATAATATCTTGACAACATATAACAATTAATACCTGAGAAGCATTTCTTTCTTTCTCTTGAAATGCGAGAGGACATCTTTAGACGTCTACTTACGTTTGATACCATGCATGCATTTATATTTTCTTTTTGTATCATTCTCTTTCACTCTAAAACTTTTATATCTCATCAAAGTATGTATATAACTATCGTTTTTACTGAAAACCCATGTCTTTCTCCTTTTTGCTGTTTCTGTATTGTGCTCTGCTTCCCACACTCTATTTGGATCGTTTTTGTATCCGTACATTAATTTACAATATGTTTGCAAGAATGCCTGTTATACAACTTGCTGACTAATAGTCGTTTCCTCTTATTTCTTCATTTTCTGCGGACTCATTTCGTATTCAATCTATCTGACCTTCTAATAAGGACCGTGTCATAGAATTTTTTATGTTAACATTTAGTCACCATCTTTGTTTTCGTTTACATTTTTTGTTTAAACATATAAGGCATTGCAGTTTCCTATGACCCTTCTGTTGTCGCCGGTTTTGTGTGAGCTTTAGTTTTTAATAAATAAATCATTATTATATTTACTGTATTTATAATTCTTGTAGTTTTTGTAATTAACCTCATATAAGTAAATTTCAGTGTAAATAAGTTTAATGATGTAGGGCAGAGTTCTGTACCCAACTTGATTACATTTTACCAATATTCATTGATTTCCATTGGAAATAGAGCACAAGTTATTTGACTATCATCTGATTATCAGATTAGATTCAAGTTATGAGTAATGAAGAATGAGTTAGTAAGAAGGAAATCATTTTGTAACAAACGTAAGGAGAGGAAACAATTCCAGAGTCACAGAATAAACGAGTATATATCGTGAATTTGCAGGAAAATGATTTCAATGAAACATCAATATTTCTATTAAATCATTATGTCTGTATAAATATGTAAATATTGGAAATTTATTAATCAGATGTGTAAATATAAATATGATAATTTTCAATGAGCTCTTCACTGAAGAAACATTGATTTTAGAATGTCATAGAAAGCCACTATATTTCTTTTAAGAAAAAGAACATTAGTTTGAATGAATTTTATAAATTTCGTCTATATTTCTCTCAGACATCTAGTATATATAAACAATACTTGTCTCATCTCGCTAATGCAGCTACACAAACACACACACACACACACACACACACACACACACAATCTAACATTTGCCTACATATACACACTCAGATGCATATATATGTACGTTATATGTGGAAATATGTGTATGTATGTATGTATGTTTGTATGTTTGTATGTATGTATGTATGTATGTATAAACACAGATAATTAGCAGGATTCACATTTTGACCTACTTTGAAACGCAATATGAAAATATTTTGAAAATACTGCTCTTATTTTGATTATATTTGTTTGGCGACATTACGAGTAGTGTTAGGATTCATTAAGAATGATTTAAATGTACGCTTTTGCCAATGATTTACGCATTTTAGGGAGGTCTGTTAAACGTGTTTGATTGCATTTAGACATTATTGTACGTCACTGAGATTTTGTTCACATAAAATTCATAACAACAGGATGTGCTATTGTTTATATTATTTACATTTGACGGATGTTTGTCCTCATCTTGTTTGTTTTTAACACAACATCTTGGCTGATACATGCTCCAACCCCCATTGATGAAGGTTGGAGGGTATATCAGCCGAAACGTTCTGTTAAAACAAACAAGATGAGGACAAATATCCGTCAAATGTAAATAATATAAATAATGTACATAATTCCTCATCTCTTAAATATAGAACTATAGAAAGTGCAATGTTTTTCCTCAAGCTCTTAATTCATAATTGTTAATCAATGCTTTTCCACGGGTTAGTTACTATAAATCAATTTATATATAGGTATAATAGAAGCAGTGCATAATTAATTGATATTTAAAATCATAGTGAATAGCATTTAATGTTATTAGTAAAAAGAATCTGATGACAAATAACTTTGGGAAATTTGAAAGTTCTAACATATCCACGCTCTTTCTTTATTGTACTGATATCAGGCGGCGGTTGACAGTGTCCTCAGGCTGAATTTTTAGTCAAGATTTCATGTGAGAAAAATATTGCAATATATTTTGCCCGATTCCATCGAGATTCTTCTTCACATCTGTATTGTCAATTAGCGATGTATTCTGGCAGCTTGTCTCCCAGGAAAAAGAGTTTCAGGATTCATTCAAT
This sequence comes from Octopus bimaculoides, assembly GCF_046866305.1. Taxonomy (NCBI): domain Eukaryota; kingdom Metazoa; phylum Mollusca; class Cephalopoda; order Octopoda; family Octopodidae; genus Octopus; species Octopus bimaculoides. The sequence continues at coordinate 22,352,010 of NC_142945.1, read as the reverse complement.
ATCTTAAGATAGTTTTAAGTCTGCCACCCAGTTTGGAAGTGTGCCATATATCGCAATAAAAGGAGGAATATTAACTTAACGACACTGTGTTTGGAAACGTTTGCTCAGAGTTCTGTTAAATAATAATTGACGGATACAATTTGATAATCACGAACATAGTTTAACTTTCAATCGTTGCTTAAATTATACTTATATAATAGTTTACAAACATTAACATTTATACTGGAATTCCAAAACACATTAATATATGCACCTACTATCACTACCGAAATAATCTATAGAGGAATAAAATTCTGTACAAAACAATTCTTTATAGCGTGCATTATAATAAACAAAATGAACTCATAATTTTCTTTGAAAATCCTAATGCCACACAGATATGCATTAATGTCCATCATACAGTACACATACCTGTTTCATTCAAGAGCTTATTGTTTAGTCGATATATTGAAAAACAACAAGACTTGAATGAATATATTAATTTTACCATTCACTGTTTCAGTCTTCATTTTCAAACAATTACAACATAATTACAGACCTTTCTAACCCACACTCATCATAATAAGTAATCCCCATGTATACACAATCTTTAATCAAGTGTGTGTGATGCATCACGTCGTTTGTTTGTTTTAGTTACTATGTAGCTCAGTTCCTACTTGATTCATTAGAACTACAATATATGAAATTGAAATCTGCACTACCCCGTGCATTTCTCATGCATTGTATACCCTGCATTATGATATCTAATTTATTCCTCATTGGTTATAATATAATCTTAGTTAAATCATGGGAATTGCTTGTAATATTTTTTCTCCACACAAGTCTCAAAACAGATACGCGCTGGAGCATTTCAATCTACCTTGATACAATAACAGTATATATGCATGTTATACAGTTACAATTATAATTTAACAGACACTCTGATCTAATAAACACACCAAAACCAACATTAGATGTCAAGGTCTTTACAGTTCTATATTTAAGACATAAGGAATTATGTACATTATTTACATTATTTATATTTGATGGATATTTGTCCTCATCTTGTTTGTTGTTAACACAACGTTTCGGCTGATAAACCCTCCAGCCTTCATCAGGTGTCTTGGGGAAATTTCAAACCTGGGTTCTCATTCCTAAGGTATTTTCCATGATATTATCGTTATTATTATTATTATTATTATTATTATTATTATTATTATTATTATTATTATTATTATTTTATGTTTGACTTTTGTTTTGCATTTGTACAAGTTGGATCCAAGTCTCACCCAGAGACCTCAAGAGACAACATGTAGGTGTTATGCCTAGGGTACCATATATTTGGATTTGTACAGTTTCGTTCTAGTGAATGTTTAAGAAACCATAAGAAAATTATGTGTTTGTTTTAAAATTTGTGATCACATAGACAGTATTTTACGTAGGATATGGGCAGTTCCCATGAGCACTATCTTTTGAACTTCAGCCATTTTGGGGTTTCCTGGTATCTGAGCTAGGTAGTAATCAGCCAGTTTGCAGCACCCAACATCTAACATAGAAAGGCTATATATACAACGTACAGAACGTGGGAGAGACTTTATAAAGTTGGAAAACTATTATAAAATAACCACCATAGGACTGCAAAAATACCTACTCCAGAAGCAAGGAAAACCAATACAAATAGCCACAAAACACGAGCAAAACAAAAAGCTGTTTTCAGTATTTAAGGAAGCTGACAAATACAAACAAGAAATCAATCTACCTAACAAAGACGAAGAAGAAGAAGAAGAAGAAGAAGAAGAAGAAGAAGAAGAAGAAGAAGAAGAAGAAGAAGAAGAAGAAGAAGAAGAAGAAGAAGAAGAAGAAGAAGAAGAAGAAGAAGAAGAAGAAGAAACAACAAAAGCTATAAAACAAATGAAATCCGGACTAAAACTAGAACAGCAACGGACCATGATAAAACGATGGCAAGAAAAGCCCCTACAGGGTAAATACTGGGCTAAACTAAATGCGAAAGAAATAGACAGAGAAAAATCCCAGCAATGGCTGAGAAGCTCAGGATTCAAAGCAGAGACTGAAGGATTTTTAATTGCTGCACAAGACCAAAGCCTCCCCACCAGAAATTACCAAAAACACATAATGAAAAGAAATATAACAAGTAACTGTAGAATATGTGGAGATCGACAAGAAACAATAAATCATATTATCTCTGGCTGCCCAGTCCTGGCTAAGAAGGAATATATTCACAGACACGACAGAGCTGGGACCTATATACACTGGAAGCTATGCCAACACTATGGAATAACAACAGAAAAAAGATGGTATAAACACACGCCAGAAAAGGTCACAGAAAACGAGAAAGCAACCATACTCTGGGATATGCCAATACACACAGATAGAGAAATTAAGGCAAATAGACCAGATATAGTTGTCAAAGATCATGAAGAAAAAAAGGCTTTCTAATTGATGTATGAATACCAGCAGATGACAACGTCTCTCTAAAAGAAATGGAAGAACTTTCAAAATACAAAGACCTGGAAATAGAGGTAACTCGAATGTGGAATCTAAAAACAGAAACAATTCCTATTATAGGAGGTGCCTTAGGTATAATAAAAAAATATTCAGACAAATACATAACAAAAACACCAGGACTTACAAATATATATAACATACGGAAAATTGCACTACTGGGCACTGCACACATCCTACGCAAAACACTTTGAATACAGTAACCATACGAGCACCACGGCAAACCACAGCACATACCCAAGCGCACAGAGCTGCGCTCGGTAGTGAAGTGAAAGCACGTTATAAAAATAAAACTACTGAACAATAATAATAATAATACCACTATTTTGAATAACAGCATTCGGAGAAAAAGAGGGTTTTGTAGACAAACAATGAATACATTTCCCACAAATCATACCCAAACATTTTACGTGCAGAAAAAAACACATCATGTTATGTAGCAGAACATTAACTTTTACTGTCTATGACAGGAAATCATTTCATCTGATGCTTTGTCCAGGTGGGTTGATATGTAGCTAAACGACAGAAAAACGAAGACCATGGGATATTTCACTTCTCTCTGAACGAAAAATACATTATTGTATTCGTGAATGTGTTTTGTACAGTAATAATCGATTTTTGCTATAAATGTTGCTACGTAAACCATGAATCATCAAAAACAATGATGATATATTTACAATATTATAAGTGCATTGTCATGGTCAAAAATCTCTATACAATGTAAATTTTTTACTGCAATCAAAGCGATGTGAAATATATACCCTAGTGCCTCTCTATTTTTATCTCTCAGACCATCAAATCAATATCCATCATTCAAGTGTCTAACTTATATAAAATCGACAGATATATTTTCCTACAGGAATTTACTTTTAGTTTAAATAATATCAAGCATAACAAGGAATTTAGCTTTGCATATTTCACGTTACTGCTTTAATACAGGGGCAAAATAAAACAAAATCTGTTCGATATATATTCTTTCAAATAACATGACATAGACTAAGGTAGGCAGATAATACAATTTACGTAGAAACAGATACATCTGTATTTGATACACATGTATATACATGTATATATGCGTGTGTGTTTATGTGTGTGTATGTGTGTAGTAGTGAAAATAGCACACTCGTCCAACGTGACAAAGCCACTATAAAGTCAGACAGTTAGTAGTAGTAGAATCGTTGTACCACTTTTCAGTTGGAATCAGTGTCAGTTGCGTGTTACATACGAGTTCGAGTTACCGTCAAGGTTGACATGTCATTGTCTTGCGGAGATATCAGCGATAGAATTATAGAGGTGTCAAAGATAATGAGAGGTGGAATATCGCCACAACATAATACTGGTGACAAGAATATTACAGTATCGACAATAACATACAAGTGGAAGGGGATTCACTATATAACAATGGCGACGAGGATATAAACAATTCTCGCAGACAACGTTGAAAGTAGAAAAACTGCTTTGCACGAGAAAATAAACAATTCACATAAACTACGTGGAAAAATTAAAAACTCGACAGAGGAGTAGCAAATGTAAAATTAAAGAAAACTTGTTAGAGGATCTGAGTTGCAAAAACAGCAACAACCACAACTCTAAGAACAATAAGAACAACAACAAATGTTATAACGACAAATGCTACAACTAATAAAGTTGGTAAAAAAAAAAACGGAAAATACATTTTCGCCACATTATGTAACAAATTCAATAAATGAATTGAAATGTGACACGGAAGAAGGAGTCACATTCGAGGCATATTACCGAAGATTTGAGCAAATTTTCGAAAAGGAAAGACTGGAAAGACGAAATGAAAACGTGTCTAATTCTGAGGAAACTGGCGACAAGAGAGCATGAGAAATACTGTAACTTTATATTGCCTAAAAATGTTTCTGACATAAATTTCACGGACACGAGCTGTAACAGAAGGATGTCAAATGATTTTGGTTACAAAAATATCAGGACCTATTTGAGGAAATAAAAAGCATGTTAAATTAAAATTTGTTGTTTTTACATTTCGATCCGAAGTTGGAAATGATACTGGCAACAGATGCACGTGAGTACGGGGTAGGTGCCTTACTCTTACACAACTGTGAAGATGGTAGCAAAAAGGCCATATTTCACGCGTTAAAGACGCTATTGCTAGCGGGAAAAGTACAGCCAAATTGAAAAAGAGGCATTGACGAATATATTTGGCATAAAAAATTCCACAGGTTTATATACGGTAGACGGTTTAGATTACAAACAGACCATCACCTGTTGCTAATGATATATGGACCCCAAAAAGGAATTCCAGTACATAGAGCAAATAGGTTGCAGCGATGTGACAGCATATTCCTTACCTATGACTATGCAATGGAATATTTACCTTCTAAAATGTTAGGATATGATGACGACCTATCCAGGTTAATACCCAGAAATAGCGAACCATTCGAGGACACAGAAATAGCAGCCGTAATAGCCGAACGGAAAATTAACACTGGAGGAGATAAAGCGACATGCCTCAAAAGATGAGTTCATTAATAAAACAGAATAAAATTTGTGGTCAGCTAGAGAAAATAAAAATAGGTTCGGTAAGAAAAAACAGCAACATGTAAACATATATTCTACATGTGGCGGCGCACTGATGTATGGCCAAAGGGTAGTGATACCTGAGACATTACAAAAAACAATGTTGAATGAATTCCATATTGTACATCCGTGGATTGCAAGGATGAAAGCGCTTATATATGTACTGGCCGAAGATCGACAAGGAAGTTTAAACCGTTGTAAAAGGCTGCAGGACAGGTGCTCTGGAAGCGAAATTGACTACTCAAAAATCGGATCATTGGCCAGAAGTAACGCTTCATGCACAAGACTACACATTGATTTTGCGGGTTCGTTAAAAGCTATTTACTATTTAGTAAATGTTGACAGTTTCACAAAATGGTGGGAAATTGTTAAGTGCAAAAGACCAACTTCCGAAACGGTTAAAAATTTTTGGCTCGAATTATTTGCAAGATTTCGTATCCCAGATGTGATTGTATCTGATAATGAAACACAATATGAGTCCAATGAAGTGACAAAATTCTGCGAAATGTTCACGGTAGAACATAAAACAATAGCACCTTACCGTCCCAGATCACATAGATAGTCAGAGACTTTTGTGAACATTTTTAAAAGTTTTGAGAAAAGCAAACAAGGAAGCCACAAATGAAGTCGCTCTGCAGCAATTCCTAAGGGTATCCAAGGTGACACCGAGCCGTAATACACCAGCAGGAAGCTCACTAGCAGAACTGATATTCGCAAGGATGGTGAAATCATCTTTTGATAAACTGTTACCTGGTGCGGGAAGTAAAAGTACCAGGGAAGACAAATCAATTTTTTTCAAAATTGGCCTCGTTTTTCAATTTGGCTATACTTTTTTTCCGCTAGCAATAGCGTCATTGACGCGTGAAATATGGCCTTTTTCCTACCATCGTCACAGTTGTGTACGAGTATGGCACTTACCCCGTACTCACGTGCATGGGGTAGTATAAAAACGGAAAATGATACTAGGAAGAAGGAAGAATTAGAAAGTACATAGGAAGAATGCTGTACGGAATTAAAATTAAAAAAATATTGAAAAAAGACACAGAAACAAACTGAAGAAGAGATTTATAGAAAATGAACCTCGTAGATTAGAAGAACCTATGGAATGGCTGTCTGACACATTCCACGCACCAACACCGTTACAGGTGGTTGAACCCATGCGTACAAGTGGGAGAAAATGGAAGAACACAGATCCTACTAACCGACGCCAAAAAGAAAAAAAATTAAGTTTGGAAAAAAACCTAAAAAGTGTTGAGGTGTAAATAAAGTAAAATAAAATTACTTGCTGCCCAAAGAAAAAATTAAAAGGGAAGATGCTGTATCGAAAATGGTACACAGCTTCCCAAGTGACAAAGCAATATGGGTGGCCACTATAGAGTCAGACAGTCAGTAAAAGTAGAGTCATTGTAGAGTTTTCAGTTGGAGTCAGTGTCAGTTAAAAGTTATAAATGTGTTGGAGATACCGTCAATGTACACGTTTCAAAGCCATTGTCTTCCGGAACTATCATGGTATCATGGATAGCAAGATAGATGAATCAAAGATAATATGACGAGGAAAATTGCCACAAAATAATAGTGACAAGAAAATTATAGTGCTGTCAGTAACGTACAAATCGACGAGGATCCACATTATAACAATATATACAATATATACATATATATATATATTGGTTTGTCCGGAAAGTTCTTGCCGATTTTAAAGGAAAGAAAAAGGTCAATAAATACTTGCCATTACATTTTAATCGACCAAATATGAACCATTTTGTTGCACAATGCGTTTCCTTTAACTTCAAAATACCTTCTTCCCAGAATTGAGGTGGTTTCATGGCAAATACGTCGAAAGGGAAAGGTAAGCTACTATAGATTGGCACGAACTTTCCGGACAGCCCAATACACACACACACACAAACACACACACATATATATATATATATATATATATATATATATACATGTATGTATTTTTTACAAATATATGTATGTTTACATATATATATTTCTATATATATTTATATATATATATATATATATATATATATATATATATATGTGTGTGTGTGTGTGTGTGTGTGTGTATGTGTGTGTGTGTCTGTGTGTGTTTGTATTTACATATATACATATATATAAATTTACATATAGATAGATAGATAGATAGATAGATAGATAGATAGATAGATGATGTGTTGTGAATTTATGGAAAACAATCGCATAAAACTCAACAATTTTGTTAAAAATGGAAATGTTAAAATATATAAGAAAATTTCAATTCATGCAGACGATCGTGTCGTAGAGTTATATATTAATCGTGCAAAATTTTTTTTGAATAGAAATAATAAGATTAATTAAATTGAATTAAATTAATTATATATCACTGCACTCTTCAGTGCCAGAAATATAAACAAAATTTTTACAAATGACTTGAGAAAGGAAATAGCAGAGGAGGACCTAGAGAATTTATATTTATCCTTCTGAGAGAAAGAAGGATGAGTCCAGTTAGGTATTAACTAATATTAAAGGTTGTAACAGTTATTTAAAAATACGTGAAAGAGGCTTTAGAGACGTTCCCGCTATAGATGAGTAAGTGGATTAGAATTCTAACTCCAAATAAGTCGCGTTGGGTAAACATTGCATAGAAATGTCCAATGGAAAGGCAAGACGTTTTGAATTAAAATATGACCTGACAGTTAGAAACATTGTTAAGTGTGGTGTATGTGTTACAAAAAATTATACATGAGAATGAAGAGATAATGGAGATCGTGTATAAAGGGCTACTGGATTCTTAAAATAAACAAGTGTTATAGAGGTAGAAAAGGTTTAAAGAGAGAATACGACGCGGAAAATGTATGTGTGTTTGCATAAGAACTAATATTCGTTTTTATGTATTAAATATAAGGTTGATAAATAAGTAAAAACAGAAAAAAGTAGTTGTTAATATATATTTCTTTATTGCCCACAAGGGGGCTAAACATAGTCATATGAATTCTAGTTGTTTTATTTTTAATTCGAACACACGTAAAGGAAGGAACGCCTTCATATATATATATATATATATATATATATATATATATATATATATATATATATATATATATATATATATATATATATATATATATATATATATATATATATACATACACACACACACACACACACACACATATATATATGTATATATATATATAATGCATATACATATATATATATATATATATATATATATATATATATATATATATATATATATATATATATATATATATATATATATATATATTAAATAGATTGGCAATGAAATGTAGGCGGCTGACTGGATGGATTCTTACAACTTTTAGAACAAGAGATCAGGAAACCATGATGGTCCTCTGGAGAACACTTGTCCGAAGCCACTTTGACTATTGCTCTCAGCTATTGTCACCAACCAGTGTCAAATTAATCTCAGAACTTGAGCTAATCCAACGAAGCTACACGAAGAAGATAGCCTCTATGCAGCATATACGCTATTGGGAAAGACTCAAGAGATTAAAAGTCTATTCCTTAGAGCGTAGGCAAGCAAACCATGCCATAATATACTCCTGGAAGATCCTGGAAGGACTTGTCCCAAATTTTGGCATTGGGAGTTACACAAATACTAGAACTGCGCGCCACTGCATAGTGCCAAGGACTCCAAATTTGCCATCAAGATATAGGACAAGATACTTTAATATCCTGGGCTTCAGAGGTCCACTGCTCTTCAATATCCACCCGAAGGACCTGAGAGACCTGCATGGGGTGGATGCAGTTGTCTTCAAACTAAAGCTGGACCTCCTCTTGTCAAATGTCCTAGATGAACCAGCTTCGCGGCAGGAGGTGCAGATGAGGACAGCTGCATCAAACTGTCTCATGCACCAAATGTCAATTCCTGAAGTAAAATTCGTGAAGTAAAATCATGTAGCAAAACCAAATGGCGGTGCCCCAGCATGACCACAGGTCGTGAGCAGAAACTAGATAAAATAAAATGAATATAAATAAAATAAATAAATATATCTTTAGATATGAAATATATATACATACATATATTTATACATATATAAAATACAAATATATATTTACATATATATGAAATACATATATGTGTTTATATATATATATATATATATATATATATATATATATATATATATATATATATATATATATATATAATATATACATATATATATACACATATTTATATATATAAAATACATATATATTTATATATAAAATAGATAGATATATTTATATATATATATATATATATATAGAACAAAAAATATATATATACATATATATATATATATATATATATATATATATATATATATATATATATATATATATATATAAATAAAATATATATCTTTATATACTGTCTTTAACCATCCGTTCTATTTTACCATTCTTTTCGCTTCCTCTTAACCCCTCTCACTAGACACTCTGTTTTCTTTGAGCTTTTTACTGATGTTAACATTGTTATGAAATACGCATTTACCAAATTGCTGTTTACGAGGAACTCCTAACTTATATATAATTTCCTCTTAATCTTTCCGAAGACAAACACCTACATCATCATACAGACATTGAATACGCAAGGTATGGCAGTCTTGAATCACCTGCTGGAATAAGTAAGACTTTACGTAACTGCTTAATTTTGCTCTTCTTTTACTTAATTCTGTATAATCTATATTTTGTATTCCATAGACATACATGTTTTAAGTTACTTGAGTTTATCTACCTTACTATCTACTATTGGTAGGTAGTAAGGCAGATTCTTTCACTTCCTGTTTAATCACGAAGTTTTGCTCAGCTCAAGACTATAATATAATTCACTTATCACGTTGTGGGACCGAATCCGCATCCGAAACCATGTGGTTTGAAGCGGCGTTCTTACCATATAACCACGACTGTTCTTCGAAATTAATATTACATTTTCTGCACGCTGTACATTCCGTAATGAAACTTTTTCAGGGTGGAATAAAATATGTATCAGTCAAATAGTGGGGGCTGATTAAATCGATTGCATTATACCACAGAATTTATGAATGGTGTGACTACAGCAGAAACCAATATTAGATATGTTAATATCTCAGTTCCATTTCCATCTCCTTTGATACTTCTTTTTCAAGAATGTGGTACTTCTGTTATGTATTTTCCTTTAACATTTATCTGCCTAAACACATCAGTTTATTCGCAAGGATTGAACATCATAGCAATTGTGCAGGTGCATTTTAGGTCAACTTATGAATCATGTAAGACTGCCACAAAATATGTTTACAGATCACGTTATTTATTGTCATGATGCTTGAATCATTCATTCTATTCCGCACTCCAGCTTTACAGAAGAAGTTGTTCACTTTCAAATTAAATAATATCCGACATTACAAATGCACCAAAGCTTTCTTAAGAATGGAAATATTTTCTCTCAATTTTCTTTCCTTTTTCAGCTTTTCATTTATTTACTGATGTAGTGAAGCAGATGGTATAAATGAATATGGAAATTGTTCTTATTTCGTGAAGACGTTTCTTCTTCATTATTTTTAAATAATTTCAAGTATATGAGATGGAATCGTTTTTATGCTATATAGCTCATGGTACATCTTCACTATCTTTTTCCTTGTTCTTTGTTAGCGATTTGAAGAGAATTGCTGAGAACATATACCAGAGTAATATATGTGTAATAAGAAAATATTCTTATATACTACCCTAACTTCTATCTCACGTCGTTCTTGTTATTTTCCATTCTTCTTTCTGATGATTTAACATAATCTTTCGTTGGGTGGTGAAGTTGATGTTAGGGAAAAGGAATCGTATACGTAGACATATGTAACGTTTTATGACGGTACAAGTAAGAGTATAAGGTCATACAATCTTCTTTCAGTTAGTATTTACACCACTGTTAATAAAATGTTGAGAGTTTTATGTTTGACGATTGAGTATATATACCATCAATGAGTGTAATTGGTTGGTGCGCCTTGCCACATTTCTGCCTTTGTTTATTTTGTACTGTACTTGTTTACTTAGCTATAGATATAAACCCCAAGCAATCTGTTAGGAGAGGTCTGTCTCGCATAAATTTACAAAATAAATAGGAAGCACAACTGAATCTTCCAAGACTTCTTGCTGTAAAATTCAAAACATGTTCCTCTACATATCTTTTATCGTAAAATAATATGCAGATTAATTAATATTTTATGGAAAGAAGTCGAAAGCTTGTATAAATGTGTTTTCATATATAAAATAATGTAGTGCGTATATAAAGTAAGCGTTCTTGATACGTATACTGCATGCATATTTAGAGAGATAATTAGTAATTCTAGAATCATTATTCCTGAAATAGGCACCAACATATACGTAAACGTCTCCTTAAACATTCTTTCATGTATATTATATCGAAATTACGAAATAAGTACGTAGTTAAATCTTTAGCTATATTAAACAATAGGTGTTTATTTAATTCTGTTCAAGGGAATATTTATTATATATTTAAGCTAACAAAATTTATCTATATATATTATTAAAGTACAAATGAAACTAAAGAAGAAAATGTTATAGATCCATTGCTTCTTAGCTTTACAAAAATAAGTAGGTGGAAGGATAATCCTCTTCATGCGTATATGTGTGACCACGAATGTGTGTGTGTGTGTATACCTTTGTGTGTGTGTATGAGTGCGTCTTTGCGTGATTGTGTTGTACTGGTTGTATCTTAGTACACATGGTAAATAGGCATTTCCACCAAATGATAAGAATGTTAATCCGACACATTGTTGTAACCTGCAGGGTGTTCTGAAGTGTCTGGCGGAACTTAAACATAAAGAAAGAGCCACAAGACTCCAGAAATAGTATACCAACACAAAAGATTCATACTTCATACGTCAACACTGAAACCCATCCGAGACCAGTATTATTATCCGCAACACCAACAAATGGAAAGCAATGGAGAGATATGAAACTGCTTATGCGGCACCAATACCCTTCCAAACACCCATAAACATCTTGCTTGAGGCCACGGTGTCATTCTCAGCCACGAAAGTCTCACGTGCGTATTTTTCACAAAGGTACAATTTAGGCATATATGTATATATGTAAGTGTGTATGTCTTTCTATCTTTGTTTGTCCACCACCAACGCTTGACAGCTGAGGTACCCGTAACATAGCGTTTGGGCAAAATATAGAATAAATACTAGGGTAACAGAAACAATTTCTAGGGTCACAGCAAGTGAAACAAAAAATTTCATATGTATATATGTATGTATGTATATGTATATATATATAAATTTATACATGAAGAGAAGACCACCATGTGAACTTCTTACATGCTAGAGAGCCATCTCTAGCATAACAGAAGTCCACATAGTGGTCTTCTCTCCGTGTATAAATTCTTATACACTATTTTATAAATATATTTGTGTTTTCAATTTTATTACGCATGCTAACCACTGGTATGAATTATTGATTTAATAACTTTTACCCTGTACTTATATATATATATATATATATATATATATATATATATATACTCTTTTACTCTTTTACTTGTTTCAATCATTTGACTGCGGCCATGCTGGAGCACCGCCTTTAGTCGAGCAAATCGACCACAGGACTTATTTATTCTTTGTAAGCCTAGTACTGATTCTATCGATCTCTTTTTGCCGAACCGCTAATTTACGGGGACGTAAACACACCAGCATCAGTTGTCAAGCGATGGTGGGGGGACAAACACAGACACACACACACACACACACACACACACACACACACACACACAAACACACACATACACACACACATACATATATGGCTTTGGTTGTCCTGAGGCTACAGTAGAAGACACTTGCCCAAGGTGCCACGCAGTGCGATTGAACCCGGAACCATGTGGTTGGTAAGCAAGCTACTTACCACACAGCCACTCCTGCGCCTCATATATATATTTATGTATGTATGTATTTATGAATGTATATATGTATCTATACTATTAGAACAACAGTGGAACGGCTAGTCTTCTGTTCTATGTAATGATATTAATGATAATTGTTTGATAGACGCACAATGCCAGTGGTTATGTGAAAATTGGAAGTAATCGGTAGCACACTCGCCACTAATACTTTACTATATTGTTTCGTGGGAGTAGATTCTGAAGGTAAAATTAATGGTTACATTTCAGAAAGGAATAAAAGGATGTTTTTTCGCCACTGAAATGGATCTGCTAACATTGTAACGATAGTAGTAGTAGTAGAAGTAGTAGTAGTAGTAGTAGTAGTAGTAGTAGTAGTAGTAGCAGTAGTAGTAGTAGTAGTAGTAGTAGTAGCACCAGCAGCAGCACTAGCAGCACCAGTAGTAGTAGTAGTAGTAGTAGTAGTAGTAGTAGTAGTATCCTCATCCTTTATTAACCACAGGGACTCGAAATATAGATATACTACGAATTTAAGCAGGCGGTTTAAAACGGTCCATGAGTGGAGCAAGCATTTTGTATAAAAGATGAAGGGATGAAATCGTTAAATAATTAAAAAGGTGTAGGAGTTAAATTTTATAGAGAACTTAATTACGTAAACTATTTGAATATACATAAACGACTAATAAATGTATATACAATTTAAGAAAACATAAGTGTCGTCCCCCTGTATGCACGTATAAGAAACCATGTTAGATCAAATTAAAATTTACCCATAAATACTACGTAACCAGATAAGCACCCTGAGTCAGGAAAACATCTATATCCTCAGAACATTCTGGTTTAGCTTCCACTCAAGCTTTCTGTTATTTGATAAAAACTTACTGTCGAGTGTTTTCTGTTCGATCCCTATTACTATTCAATTGGATATATTGTCAATATTGCCTGTATTACGTCTATCCTGTTTTGCAAAGGGCCAGGGGACGCCACCGGTTATCTTTCGGAATGGATACTATTCTAGTTTTTACTAACTGCCACCTTTGTCGTCTTTATCACTTTCATGTTTTCTGCCGCAGACAACTTCCCGTTTTATTCTCTTTTCCTTCTTTACATTACATACAAGTTTGTTACTGGTTCCTTTACCTCTCCTTCAAAATGCGATGGAGTAGCGGCTAGCCGCTAGTTTCGGTACTCTGTCAGAGTATTGATTGCTAATTTCAGGAGGGAGTAGACAAGACATGACATCTACATCCATCCCTGTAGCTGTGAGGCGTGAGGTTTATAAATATGTTGTCCTGCGTTTGCTACTGCAGTAAACCCCTATTATTCTACTTTGACCGTCGAAATTACTGTTTGTATAAATTCATTAATGGAAGCAACTGTAAGCAGTAAAGGCTTACAAGAGGATTAGCAATCTCAGGTAAGGTAACACAAATCACCTCAAAGCTATCTGCCGCCACAAAAAAAAAATACCAAAAAAACAACAGAAAGAGCGACAAGTTCAACAACAACGACAAAACCAACAAATATACAACTTCAGCAATACAAGAATAACAATTATAGTACTTCGCTAAACGCTGTATCGATAGCTTCGTGTGAGCATATACTTCGCCGCTACGTGTGCTTCTAGGACGTGTACTGCATTGTGCATTCTTTTTCCATGATGCTTTTGGGGTATCGTACACTCCTGTTTTAATGCATTGTATAATGTATTTCTTTGTTTGGCTAGTTTGTATTTTTTCTTCTTACATACTAAAAATGTATAAGGAGTTATGTTGCGTATATGTGAAATTTCCTTAGCTATTATTAAATTTTATGTTCCGTGAAGTTACAAGTATTTATTTCCATACTTGGAGTATATGTATGAAGAGTGTCCTATTTAAGTTGTTTTTAATAGTTATATTTTGACTAGAGCGTAGTGATGTGAGATTTCATATATACATATATATATATATATATATATATATATATATATATATATATATATATATATATATATATATATATATATATATATATATATATATATATATATATATATATGCATATATCCATACATATAGGTACATACTCATCTATGTATATATATCTTTGTTGTGTATTTTGATTTTACTCACCTTATTTTGAAATTGTATGTATAATACCGTACTAAATTCTGGTGCCTCAACTTAAATACCTAATTCATCTGAATCTAAATATATATATATATATATATATATATATATATATATATATATATATATATATATATATATATATATATATATTTAGATTCAGATGAATTAGGTATTTAAGTTCAGGCATCAGAATACATACATACATGGAAAACGGTGAAGACAGATAGAAAACTGTGAAGGGGAGAACTATCCTTTCCTCTTCCTCCTTTACTCTCTCTTTCGTTGTTCACACGTGACCATCGTCCACCTTTCTTTTCCTCACGTGATCATATTTCTTTTCCTTCAGTATATCACACAGACCAGACGTATTCTTATCTGTGACATCTTCTATCTTTTCTCTGGCCAAAGAATATTCCTCCAGCGTTCGCTACTTTGCCTCGTCTGGACTAACGGCCTTCCCTGTTTGTTTTTATTTGGTTTGCGGTATGTCTCCACTGTCCTCTTTATGTTACCAAATTTGACCCTTAGCAAATCCCAAATTTTCTTTTTGGTTCACAGAAGCAACTGTTTTCGAGGCTTCATATTGTGGTTAATTGCTCGAAATGTGAAATAGATGAACAGCCGATAACTGATGAAGGGTCGTTCTTTATGTTACTTGTCTTGTTTTCCATTTGTTTCTCTTGTAGCTCGCTTATCCAGGTTTGGCTTTGTGTTTCATGTTGTTTTCGTATTTCGTAATCCATGTTATTTACGTTTTGTGACGTCCTGTACCCATATATGCATATATATATATATATATATATATATATATATATATATATATATATATATATATATATATATATATATATATATATATATATATATATACATACATACATACATACATACATATACATATAGATACACACACACACACACACACACACACACACACACACATACACACACACACACATATATATATATATATATATATATATATATATATATATATTTGTAAGTATGTACATATACGTATGTATATATGCTCATATGGATATATATTATTTATATTATATGATTGAACGCCACGCATCCATTTCCAAATGTGTGTGTGTGTGTGTGTGTGTATATAGAAGGTAGCAAAATTGCAAATAAAATAAATGTTTATGTTAATTTTAAAAA
Organism: Octopus bimaculoides; assembly: GCF_046866305.1. Classification (NCBI taxonomy): domain Eukaryota; kingdom Metazoa; phylum Mollusca; class Cephalopoda; order Octopoda; family Octopodidae; genus Octopus; species Octopus bimaculoides. The sequence goes on along the minus strand of NC_142945.1, from coordinate 22,335,753 downwards.
AAATTTCCTGTCTGTAGCCAATCTTTTTTATTCGGTTAAATTTATTTACGGCCTTCTGCCTTCGTTTCATCTTTTTCCACTTAATCGGGCATGTTTATGTCTGTGACGGATTGCTTACTAAAAGTAAAGTTATTGCTGTTGCTGTTATTGCTGACGAGATGGTGTTGGTGCTGGTGATCGTCTCGGTGGTTATTTCCCTTGCAATTTCGTGTTGCTTCTGAGGGAATATTTTCGTCTGGCCTTAAAATCTACGAACTCCATGATATGTTTTTGGTTTTCGGTTTGATCTTTAAGACTTTCTGTGAGAGATCATCAAATTAATTTAATGTTACTTGTGTAGTAGCTAACTGGTCGTTTTGGATGAGAATTTTAAGGTTATATTCTAAGCAACGTTTGCACAACTCAGTTTAAATATTATTTTGTGCTGATAAATAGACTTGTAACACTTTCTGCCTAGTATAATGTCATATATCACCAAAGTCTCAGTTATACTAACAACCTGAAAATATAGTACAATGCTTGTACCTGGAGATGTTTCGACTGCCTATGTTTCAGCAATCTTATCCCAAATATAGCCCTTGCTTTCTTTCTCCCCAAACACCGCAGGTAAATATTATAAGCGGGTGTGATTCAGGCAGTTTAGTACGCTTGTTTCTTTTCAAATGGTATATACGATATTTAGTACGATTGTTTCTTTTCAAATGGTATATACGAAATGGTATCAAAAATGTTCCCGGACTAGTTTTGAAGCGCGCCAACAGATGACAACACACGGTTGCGTGTGCAGTAAGAGCTAGCAGTGACCTTCATGGGGCAGTGCGCAAAGTGACATTGCTGTGCTTACTTCGCAGTTGTGAAATTAGTTTTTTTAATCACGTGTATTCTGTTGTCTGAGAGTTTTGTCATGAACAGAAAGTTGGGACAAAGAGACACCGCGTAATTCTGCATTAAACTTGGGATGTCTGCTACAGAGACATTGGGCCTGCTTTGGACGAGGTGATGGGTCATACGCAATGAATCGAGTGATACAAGCGCATGACAGAACCGCAGTTCAATCAAGAGCATGCTTATCGGCATCTGCAGCATTGTACATCGTAAAACCTTCCCCAGGTCTAGACTGTTAATCGAGAGTTCTACTGCCGCGTTTTGAAGCGTGTGAGGGAGGATATTCGGCCAAAGCGGGAAACATTGGATTCTCCACAACGAGTATGCACTCTGTCACCGAGTTCCCCTCACTTGTGAGTTTCTCGCTAAAAACAAAATGGTATCACTTCCGTACCCGTCATATTCGCCAGATCTAGAATCTGCGGATTTCAATTTCTTCCCCAAGGTGAAAATGCAGCTCAACGGTCTCCGTCTTAAGATCGTAGTCGATCAAGAGCGAATCACAGAAAGTCATCGACTCTCTTACGGAAAAGGACTTCCAGGCTGGATTTCAAACGTAGCAGGAACACTGGGACCGGTGTATTTATGCGCAAGGTGACTATTTCGAAGGAAATGATTTTAAAACGTATGAAAATAGGTTATTTTTCATTAAACATAACTAGTTCTTTTAGAAACCACCTCACATGCTACCAAACCCTATTCGTATCTAATGATATGTATTTTATTTAAAATTGGATGGAACAAAATAAATCCTGCGGTCTTGGCAAGCATTATATGTTACAAAACATCTCTCACGCCATTGTAATAATTCCTGTATTTTGGAAAATAGATGTTGCTGAGTTTTCAGTTCTTTAGGCAAGATGGTGGTGGATGGTAAATTAACTTAGATTAGTAAAACTTTGTAGTTACCCTGGTACTCATTGCAATCAAGATTCAAAATTACCTAGTTGGAGGGCTTCGGGGCGAGGCCGATAGCAAATATTGTGACTGAAAAATGGTTGACCGAGCAGAACAAAATGACTACAATTAATAGATAAGATGGGGGTAACTTATTTCAGAAGAAGTCACAAATAAAATTATAGGATATGATACACCTTTCTTTAATCTTGAAGATAATCACCATGTTCAGAATTGCTAATGGCATCAATGAACTGTCAAATTTTGTAATACAAAGGAAGATCGCTGCCCTGTGTGTACCTGGGTACTTTCCTAAGTAATAGCCTATCAACCCTACTTATAATTGCAACAGAAAAACATAAAAGCTAATAAAGCTTTTATTTGATATTTATGATTTCCTAACGTTATATGTATTGCAAGTAGACATATCTGTATACTCTTGTCGATACAATGAGTACGTTTAACAATGTTATCAGAATGGAATTTGGCATTCCTATGTACAGTATTCAAGTAATGAAGAAAAGAAAATACAACACAATTATGTTTGAATATATCTATTGAACGGGAAGATAAGGAGCATTTATGACATAATGGATTCATATAAATAGATGGACGCTTTGAAAGCTGCTGCTTTAGAGGACAGAACATTTCAAGAAGCAAAGACGACAGAATATCAGCAAAAGGTAAGGAGGATATTAAAATCTAAACTCAAGGTCATAAATACCATTACAGTCAGCTACTCGAGTGAAGTATGTACCGTTTTTGCCGTGTCGATAAATCAAGTGGGCAAAATACGTTCTTTAAAAGGTAGATTGAAAACTAAGGAAAACACTGACAATCTATAAAATATTACCCCTGCAGGTGATTTTCACCGATTCTATTTCAGTAGAAAGAATTAAGAAATAGAATTCATTATAAGTACAGATAGCTTAAAATCTCATGCTGTTCTCAATGAATAACTGCTTTTCATAGTTGCTAATATAGAGATATATGATGACGGAAGGAAAATGCGAAATTCACCGTGCAAGAATTCAAAGATACGAACAGAACATTTTACTCAAAAATCTTGACCCTAACTTTTCTGCAACGTCAATATTCTCTAGGAAAGTAAGATTAGAAGTAATGATTGCGTATGCAGTGCCTAAATAATTAAAAAAGGATTTTTGTTGTGGTAGTTTACAAGGTACGTAGACGTGAAAAATTTCTTACAATCATACGTTGCGAAGCTGTAAATAAATTAGATTTGGATAGAGGAAATAATGAAATGACTGAAAAACAAAAGACTCCCTTGAAAATTAGTAAATGCAGAATGAGATTTGAACATTCAGAAAAAAAGTGGAGAGAGAGAGGTATATAGAATATTAACGCTCAGATACTGCTGTCTTATTCATTATAGACAATATTGTTGCTTAATAGACGTTTGATATAGTATCCCAAAAAGAATATGAGGGAAAAGAATTTTGTCTATGAAACGAACTGCAGAAGAACTGGAACTGCAGCAAAGTTGCCATATTCTCAGTTATAATAGCAATGCTGGGAACAGTTTCAAGAAGCTTATATCGCTGGTTGAATGTGTTAGATGGCTGAACAGGGAGCAGATGGTGCAGATTAGCTATCTGCCGAAACAAGAGCGGAATTTGGTTCAGCTTGACAGAATATGGATCAGCTTGACGCATGAGAGATGAGCTGGTAGACAGGTGATTTGGTTAAGAAGGTGTTGGATATGCATGATAGGCTAATTGAGGACATGCAATGCAGATGAGTGAATGTGTTCAGTTACGATCTTTGGAGTATGTGATTGTAAGTATTTGCCAGTTATATTATCGAAGCTTGATCAGAACAGATAACACCTCTGAAACTAATAATGTTATATGCGGCTGCATGTATTACTAAAGAGTTGTTGGGTTAGTTGAAGGAGAGGAAGCTGAGAAGAAATGATGAGCCGTTCTGGAAAGGGAGGATACGCAGAAGCAAAGAAATAAAAGGAAACACTTGAATAAGATCGAAGAGGTGAGGCATGGTTACCTCAGGTTTAATGAGTTGGTTAGCATGTGCATGGTGGGAAAATGTCAGCTCAATGAGAATGAGAAGTCTTTTGTTAGCGATATACTAAAACAGAAGATTAGGGCAGTGAGAACCAAGATAAACATATTTATTTCATCAAAATAATTTGTTGAACACCAACTAGAAGTTATCTTACATCTAACCGGATGGAAATAGTCATGACGAAACCGAAATACCCAAACCAGAAGAAACAATTTGGTGTTGTCAGATAGCATCAAACACAATAAAGATGCGTCTTCGCTGCCACAGGTAGAAAGAGAGCTGACTAAGACACACATACAGAAATAAATGGTTGTATTGTTAGATGATATGGAAGGGGTAACAAGAAAGATGGCCTTATTCTGGGTTTATGCTTCAAGACGCTGAAAGGTTTACTCTGATGATTGCAACATCTTCCAACTTACTTCAGCCAAGATAATGAGCCTGTTTTGATGGTTCGATGAAGAACAGCCCTGGTGACGACGGAAACACAAAAGGGCACTGAAATAGGTAATTTTATACATATTGACTGCTTGCCCATGATGCTGACTTGCATCATAAGTATGATGTACACGCCCCTTTGTGGGAATAGTCTTCTTATGGACGGGCCGAAAGATTGCGCAAAGACCTACTAAAAACACAATCGCCGGATGTCTCCTTAACATCTTAACAGACTTGCTTTTGGAATAGCTCTCTAACGAAAAGATCGAATGGGAGACTTTTGCTGCACAAGAGCTCGCTTTGAGAACAAATTCTGTCAAGTTCTTGAACCGATTACACGTCAGAATCACGACGGTGCAGAAAATGATCTTCTAAGTTGCAAGCAGAATGTTTGACCAGAATGATAAAATCAATGAGAGTAAAGGCAGAAAATGCCATGATTTTGCGAGCATGGTAAGGGAAGTATATTAAGCAACAGTCAAAATTGTGTCTTCTATTATTGGTGCACTTAGTACAATTTCAAAAAATCTAATTACGATACTTGAGATCTTAGGCATACCAAATATATTATGGAGTGCACAAACGGCTAACGTGCTTGTAACGATTCATGTGCTGAAGATGGTGTTGTGCTTCTGAGTTGCGAGCAGGTGCTGATATATAATTACGGGCACACCGAAAGTAAATGATCTATGTGTTGGAAAACACCGACGATAATAAATTGCCATTGTTCTGGAAATTTCAAATTGATCTCGGAGACGAAGAAGAAACTATCGCGTCGGGGTGCAGAAAGAGGTTATAGCAACGAAAATTGGATTCATGAGGAGACCCAATTTGAGCGAATGTTTTCAGTAAACGTTTTGACTAGAAGTGAAATATGGACAGGAGTACTTCAAGATTTCCTATTTTTATTAGTGTTCAAGATTTTCTTGATTGTTTTGACATGCGTGAAGAAATTATTCAGGCCTGCTCTTAAACCTGTTAACACCAGGAAGAAAAGTTACCTGCTATGAATGTATGATCTCCAGCTATACATCGGACATCAACAATACATGCTTAAACTGAGAATATTTAGCAATATTATCAGTATGTAGTTGGAATAAATATTCGTGCAGTCGAAACTATAGTGGTAATTATCAAGGGAAGTCGAGTGTTTGAACCTAATAATATGCACTCCGGTTTAAATTATTAACAACGAATTGAACGAAATTTTGATATGGTGATGGAAGCAGTTATATGCGTGTTGTGTATGACTTTATGTAGCTTGGAACTTATAACTACAAGTAATATCATTAGGACAATACAGCTCCATATTCAAAGTATGTAATGACTAAACATCAGGAATCGGATAGAAAGCTACTTCCAAGAAATAGCCTACACCACAGAAAGTGTAATGTCGACATTATGAACTTAACGAAAGCGGACACAGTAATTTGTTTAAACGCACAAGACATCATCAGCGCCATGATTTGGGGTTTAGAAAAATCTATTGTGAATATGGAACAAAGAATATTATCAGCAGTCTGAAGTAACGAAAGTTACTGAAACGTTGAACGAATTCGTGCTTATTTATTTTCCTTGTGAGCATGATAAGGACGGCCACATGTAACGAGGAACTAAAGCGCTTATTTAACCGCTACTGAATAAACAATTCAAACGAATTTGATATAGACAAATGTTGACTAAAACTTTGCCTCTGAGGAAATGCAGAATGTATCGAAAAGACTACGAAAGTATTAAGTGTCTTACACATGAGTGCAGTGACACAAAGAGAAACATATAAACGCAGGCGTTGCTATAGCAGTAAATAGTACACTTAGTCAAGTTGGTGGATTCACTGTGACAGAATATTCGTATAAACACGAGCAAAAGTGTGTAATTTTGTATGAAAATTAGAGAACATTATGTGATTTCTCCATAGGGACTCATCATGAAATTAAGCAAGGAAAATCGAAATCAACGTAGCGAGACAAAAAAAAAAACTATAAGATAAATGACTTTTGAGACACATATGAATGTGGAGTGCATATCAGAAAATTAAGTATTATCAGCCACCAGCAAGATTGGGAGAGTTTGGGGAACACAAAAATGAAATTTATTCCTGTAATAACTAATACATTTCACATTCCACACAGCAATGCACACAGCAATGCAACTGGTACCTTGGTTGCTGACGAGTATGGGAACTGAGACGTACATGGTTGAGATGAAATATTGGCCATCAGAATGCCGAGACAGGGTTTAGAAATTTGAAAATCCTATTCTCATTTTCGAACTGAGTTCAAATTCAACGGGAGTCGACTTTACATTTTTTAAAAGCATAACACCGTTACGGTACTTTTTTTCTTTTTTTTCTTTCTTATGTCTTTATTTCACCTTAATAGAAAACTAAAAATCATGGCAAGAAAAAAGTGATGGAATTATTTTATTTTATCCATGTAATGAGGGATGAAAAACA
>NC_142945.1:22284032-22324032 GCF_046866305.1 Octopus bimaculoides | reverse complement strand
ATATATATATATATATATATACTCATAAATATACAGGGATTAGCATGAGTTGCTTCTCCAACATACTGAAAATTTAGAAATAGCAGTCAAAGAACTACTGATTCCAAACTACAAATTTTTTCTCTAACGGATGGCGATATTTATGGCACACACAGAACATCTGTATATTTATATATATATATATATATATATATATATATATATATATATATATATATATATATATATATACCCACATATATAGTGATATCCATGTCGTTGAATCTTTGAATTTCTGAATTCAGTTGTGTTGTTGCAATAAAAAGTGTGTTTCCGTATTTGGGTAATATATTAAAGCTTTTAAGTTTTCTTGAGATGTTCGTTTGTCTGTCCAGTTGGAGCATACAGTACGACTTTTTCAAGGAAAAAGATGCTTACATTTTCGAATATTTAGGGAGAGTCAAAAAGAAAAGTGAACTAGTTGTAGATAGTAAAGTTTTAAGATTTACTAAATATGGTCTTTTGTATGACCGCACAGAGAGAAATTGTATTGTTCTTAGAATAAAAAGGAGGATGATGTTTACATTTTCGAATACTCAGGGAGAAAGGAAAGGACAGAGCAGTTGTAGATATTAAATGTTTTTGTTTTGTTTTTTTTTAAAGCTGGTCTTTTGTGTGTTCGAAAGCTGTAGGTAATTAAGTTTCCTAACTTATTTTATTTTAAGAGAGATTTAAAATGTTCGCAGGAAATTGTAGATATTCCAGCCTTTGGGAATAGTAGGAGGAATACATTTTCATCTGATTGGATTTTTGGATTTCTGAATTTATTTTTCTTTTCCTTTTTGGATTTTTTTCTTTTTAAAAAGTGTGCTGTTGTTTACGGTTTTTGTAGTTGTGCAGTATGTATATATTGGCACGTACTTATTTCCTTAATTTTTATCGTGCATTTAATTGTGTTACAATAAGGGACATGTTTACAAATTCTGTTTGTCAGGAAAGAAGAAAAGACAAAATGTTCACATAAAATTGAAATATAGTTCAACTAATAAAATATCTTACAATCGAATCACGGCGAGACACTAAACGAGTATGAAGCGGTGACAGGTGCGAAAATTAACGCGGCAAAGTCAGGGGGCTTGCAACTAGGCACCTGGAGCGGCAGGTCCATGCCGTCCAACAGCTTCGTAGGGTGCTGGACAGACGGACCCGTTAAACTGCTCAGGGTCTGGTTCGGTCCGGACCTCCAGTTGGAAAAAAACTGGGAAGAAGTGACGAACAGGGTGGCCAACCTCACCCAGAAATGGGCTGAGAGGAAGCTCTCCTTGAAAGGTCGAGCGGTGTTGGCGAATGCGTACATCGCATCCGTCATCTATTACCGTTTGATCGTCGTCCCTTGTCCCGACTGCTGTTTAACCAAGATAGTACGCTTGCTCTTCAACTTTTTGTGGAAAGGTCAGGTACCACTGGTCAGGCGCTCCATCTGCTGTCAACAGCCGCTGAACGGAGGCCTTGGCATGCCGTGGTTGCTGATGCGCAAACATGCGCTCAGTCTACGACATCTCAAGCGTTTCCTGGATGGTGAACAGGTGTGGTCGCCTTTCGTCAGACGCGATTTTCCGCAGCTCGTTTCTTTAACAGAGCTGCAATCCTGGATCAAACGTAGACCGAGAAAGGGCGCTTGGCACCTCGAGTGCCGCCAAGCTCTCACCGCCCTCAGTCAGGCGGGCAGTGCGATCGGTAGTAGCTCTACTCTAGCGTTCTATATAGGGTTAGTGGGAGAAAAGTGCGACGACGTTCTCGGGGAAACTCTAGGCGTCGAGGATAATCACCTAAACAGTCTGTTCAAGAGAACTTTCGGGCCGGGGCCCATGGATAATTTCCAAAGGTCCCTCGCCTGACAGTGCTACCGAGGTGCGCTACCTGTTCGAGATAAACTCTACCGATACGGAAGTGCCGTCAACCGGGCCTGCCCGAGGTGCGCTCAGGACGACGAAACCGTTCTGCACGCACTCGTCCAGTGCCCGAGCATTGCTGACTTGTGGGTCTATATCGAACAGCTACTATCACGTGTAGGACGGATCCGGCTATAAGCTGAATCCATCGTGAGAAGTGCTGTCTCATAGCAAATTCCTTGAAAGATGGTTGACTGTTGGAAGAATGGCCAGTATAAACGGACCAATTCTGAGAATACACCTGTAGAAAAAAAAAAGAAGAAAAAAAGGTAATGTAAAAGGAGAAAGGGCTCTATACCCCTTTGTTATTTTTTCTGACCAGGCTCCCGTGGTTTTATGGGTTTTTCCACGTGTAACCATTCCTTTTTCGAAGCGCCTCCCCCTTTGGGAGTTCTACTTATTTATTTATCTATTTATTTATCTATTTATTTATCTATTTATTTATTATATCTTTCTCCGTTTTCTTCCTCTGTTTAGACGAACTTTCCTACCTTTTCGGACAAAACCTTTTGTAACCTTCGTCCTGTCTTTGTCCTTATATGTTTTTAATTGATATTAGCCCTTGTGGCCAATAACACGAATTAATTATTATTATTATTATTAGTAGTAGTAGTAGTAGTAGTAGCAGCAGCAGTAGTAGTAGTAGTAGTAGTAGTAGTAGTAGTAGTAGTAGTAGTAGTAGTAGCAGCAGCATCAGCAGCATCAGCAGTAATAGTAGTAGTAGTAGTAGTAGTAGTAGTAGTAGTGACATCAAAGTGACACAGGAGGTAAAATATACAAAGGCCAGTATACCTATCATGACTACCCATGTAATAAAATGCACCAGGCACATGCCTCACAACCTTATGAGCACAACATGGTAATGTCATATCAAGATAAACAGCGCATGGTCTCGCAGGTGCCACACAGGTAGAATTTTTTTTTTTACGTCGAGTAGCTTATCTCACTCAAACCGTCCTTGAATAGGCGTTGTTTAATGATGTTGAACGAAACACACATGTTTCCACTGGTGAATTGTTCAAACCCCAAAGAATTCCTCACAACACATGACTATAATGCTCCCCCACTATTTCTTCTCGTGATCAGAGAGGCACATATTGTCAGCCATCAAGGGACATGCTCAACTGGTTACAGTCAAACAACTGACAAGCAAATCTGTGTTAGTAATCAGAATTTTCACTAAAGTCTATCTTATATAGCAAGACAAACATTGTACATAACACTTCCAACGAGTTAAGATTAGAAACTATGAGAGCCAGTGTCTAGTAGTGCATCAGGGCATTTATTGTTATAATAATTATTTTTATTTGTATTAGTAGTAGTAGTTGTTGATGATGTAGTTGCTGTTGTTGATGTTGTTGTTGTTATTGTTGTTCATGGACTTGTTGCAGTAATATTATTTATATTTCAATTATTTCCATATATTTTATTGCAAACTATTACAGTTCCATACTTCCAGATTTATTTGAAGAATGGCCCGCTCTATTTCATGGCACTACTATTATTCAGGGGAATATTAATTCATTTATAAAGTTTATAATTAACATAAATTCTAGTTAAATAACATATCGAAATCATCAGCTTCACAAAAATTTAAATTGAAATATGATATATGTTTTATCTTTTTTTTTAGCTACCATATCTACATTTGAAATTTTTTGATGTAATATTTGACGTAAAATATAATTATCTTATATGTGAAATCTACAATTATTTCCCTAAATCATGAAACAAAAATGATTCTGCTGTTTTAGAATCTTATTTTTAAATATGAAAAACATGTCAACTATGTGTCTGTTTCTTTCTACCAGGTATTTTATAAATTAAAATGATTTGCAAAATCCATATTTTAACTATTACGAATGAAGTTTGATATAAGCTATTTTATGTACAATATCAAAAATGATTTAATCGAGTTCTCTCTATAAGTGCATGAAATCAACAGTAGTAAATCAAAAACATTAAAACCTTCGAGAATTTAACCAATTCAATTATCTTGCCATTGTTATCATATAAATAACAATGTTGTGTAATGAAAACTAGATTAATAACTATGTTGAATAATTTTGAATTCTGTTCCTCTGTGTAAGCCTGTATTTGCTTATTGTTAATTAAATTATTAATCATTATATCTCAAATAATATTAACAGTGCAGATACAACGTTCTTTCGGTGTTGTTTTTGTTTTCTTTACTTTATTGTTTTTATTGTTTTATTGGTCTTGATGTGTCATCCTTTAATCAGCCATGCATATGCAGATAAGTGTTCAAATCCATTGCTGTGTCGACCACGCGCGCGCGCATACACACGCATATAGATATTGAAGTGTTGGGTGTGTTTCTGGTTGTAGCCTAATAAAGCACATCGTCTGCCCATGACTACCTGACGTCATATATGGTACTTACGCAAGTGTCGCTAGATCTACCGCGGGAAACCTATAGTGCTCGTTCAGTATAAAACAAATGATAGAGACGGAAAATGGAATACACAGGAAATTTTACTGTCCACAACGAAGGTTTCGATACATCCTGCATCGCTTCCTAGCGAGTCCGAAATAATACAACTAGCGGTGGTGCATCCCTCAACACATTTCCTCTGGTGATGTAATAAGAGGTTTCTCGTTAAATAAACTGTTTCGCTAGGATTTAATACTGCATATTGCTAGTGACCGTATCTTTGAGCTGTTAGACAGGAATCATCGTTATCCATTTATCTATCTATCTGTCTATACACACACACACACACACACACACACACACACACACACACACACACCTTTATATATATATATATATATATATGTTCTCATTAATAAATGGATTTATAGACTTAGAAATTCACTACATGTAATTTCAGACATTTAATTGCTTTACATTTGAGACTATTGGCGCTTAATATACAAAATGCTAATTTAAAAACGTATTCCGCATATGTTTAATATGTATTTTTCGTACGTTGCTGTTAATTGTACAAAAATACTTTACGTCCGTAAAGGATTTTTTGTTGTTTGTGTTATAGCCATGTTTATAAGAAAACTTATACAACTTGTTCATGCAAAGGTGTTATTAGGATAGTAATAACAATGAAGTAAATGAGATAATGGTCGTGATGAGCATGAAAACGTCAACGATGTGGAGGTTTGCATGAACGGGAATGACGACGAGGATGACGATTATGATGATGATCATGATCATGGCCATGATGATGATGCGTGTTTAGTGTCCAGTAAATAAAAGGACGAAGAAAACCGCCAAACGTAGAAAGAAATTTATTATTAGTGATACTTAAGAAAGTTTCATCAATGAGAATCCTACAATGTATTTTTATTATGAACACATTCCTCTCAGAGTTGAAGACGGAAAACGCACATCTACTACACCGACTTCAGCCCAATCGATACTTTATTATTTATAGTCGAATATTCTCTCGTGTATTTAAACTTACTGGTAAATATAGTGACAAGCGAAAAAGTAAACGAAGGCACGAAGAAAGAATGAGTGCAGACGAAGCATATCTGCAGAATATTTCCATTAAAATACCAATGGAATAAGACATAGAATTCCTTAACCAATTTGTGATTTATGATAAGTAGATTAAAATATTGCACGGGGTTTTAGATGTACTGAGAAAAATATATACTCGATATATCTGTCCTCTCCAAAACTTGAACTTATTGGTTGTATTGAACCATAATGTTAATCAATTCTATGGAACTTCGTAAATGAATGCGATGGAAGTAAATTCACAGTGATTTACGTAGCAAGTTGAATTAGAATGCATTTGCGTAGTTCTATGTGAATACTACGTGAACTGTGAATAACGTGTGGTAGGAAAACGATTCATTAGATTAATATAAACTAAACTGCTTGTCAACGAATTGACAGTCCATGAAAACAAATTCAGAACATAATAAACGCTACACTGAAGGATAAAATTTCACTGCTTCACTCACGTATCAGTAACTTTTACTATACAATAAATAATGTAGTGGAACCATTCGATCTTATGCTGTAGCCTGAGATCCATCATGCCAGTCCCTGGGCTGAAAATGCTTCCTTTTAGTTCTTCCGATTTCTACGGTTAAAAATTATTAGTTGTGTTCTCACTCTTCCTTTTTCACAAATATTGGAGATCGACAGGCCTCCCATATAAGCGGGAGTGAGAGAATTACAGAAAACTAAAGAATGACTAGCCCTTATATTTATAACTGCGTTCTTTTGTGAAGCAAATTAGGATTTGAACATAGATCGTGAAGTCTCGAGAGAAATTGCACCCAGAATCTGTCCAACACACTATATAAGCTGTCACCTGAATACCCCCATAGTTAATTATGTAATTGGTTTTAAGAAGTTTGATCTCGATGTATACATTTATCGTATATCAGATGTCAAATGTGAGGATGGATAAATACTTTAGTAATATCAGACACAAGATTGGAAACGATTTATGTAAAGGAGTGACTAGTAATGAAATATACACCAAGGTACATATATGGAATATGCATTTAATATTATCCATATCTAAATAATGGATTGATGTCATGAGATATCGGAGAAGTCAAAATGCAAACGTCAGAAAGTATTGACCATATTTGTCTCTGCAGAACATTAATCTTATACTAAGATGCGTATGCTGTATGTTAATGTATATTTAGCTTTCAATATTATATTACCAACGATGTCTAAAGTATAACTATTCCCACACTAAAATACAATAAGAATTGTAATTATGTGCAGTGCATCTGCACCTATTCCTTATCGTTATCACTGCTTCATGTTAACTGTTTTTTGTTGTCTTCTGTTAGATTATTCTTACTTCATCAGGCCGTACACATCAATAATTCTAGTGGCTCTGACCTGGTGTAGGTGTTTTTTTTTACCTTTTCTCTTTGTAGTTAGGTGTTCCACTGATATATTTTATTATACTTGCTTGTTTTGTTGGGGTCTTTTATGATCTATGTCCTTTTGAGTTTCGGTTTCCTTATGGGTGTTTTTGGTTTCCTCAACCAAATTGTTTATTTCTTTGTGTGGCCAGTTCTGTCGTTATTTCATTTTAGTATCGTTATCAATTTTTGGTATGTGGCTGCCTCTGCCATGTCCATTTCTCTTTTCAATATGTCGTGCAATGAATCTTCACACTTTTCTCAGTTCGTTCACTTTATTTACCCTTACGCCTCTTATGCTATTTTTATCACTTCATAGTTTATTTGTGGTGCCCCCCTAAGAGTGCCGTGTGCATTGGATATGCATGTCCAGCATTCTTTGTATAAATATGGTTCTCATTCGGACATTGACTAAGAAAACACACACACAAATACATACCCAAAACACCAGAACTTACGAATGTATATAACATAGAGAAAATAGCGAGTAGGTACCACACACATTCCACATAAATCACTTCCAATACAGTGAAAAGAACACCAAAACAAATCACAATACATACCCAAGGCATACAGACCGTTTCTTGCCATCGCTTTACCATGGTATGTTGTAGTTCTAGCTGTAGCTTAAATTTTCGTTACTTTACAGCTTTTCTAGTTTGTTCGTTTTCTTCGGGGTTGTCAGGTACTATGATCCCTTTCGTGAATTTTTCGGCTTCCTTGAAAACAGAAGCAGGTATTGAAAACAGAAACCGACAGGTATTCATACTTATCTTGCTTTTCGCTTTCACCTATTTTAAGTATTAATGTAACTCACCTGTACTATTCCTTCTTTATCTTCTCTTTCATTTGTTTCTTGTACTCTATCTAGTTTTTGACTCCTTAGTATCTGTATGTTCGGTTTTGGTATAACACGTATATTTCATTTTCTTTACCTAGTGTGATATTGTAATTCTTAACTAGTTCTCTTTTCAATGTTGCTTTGACAACTTTTTTCTAAGCCGAATTTTATATAATTTCTTTGGTAAATCCCAAGTAAGCTGTTTATCATTTGCATCATACAGTTTTAGATTTTCCATGTACAAGAGATGGTTGATTGTTTAACCGTAGCAGTTGCATTCACATCTTCTGTTTAAAATGTCAGAAAAGGACTGGAGAGAGCGCGTCTTCTGGAAATATGCCACACCTAATGGGAATGGCCTTTATTTTTATAAGTCTTTCTTCTGTCTGGAACTTCAGAACAAACTGTTTGTCATTTATTCATGATATGTTTTATATTTTTTTTTATTGTTTGTGCTACCTTGTTTACAGTTAGCGTTTCAGTAATCGATCCAAGCCAGGCTTAGAAACTTCTTATCATTTTGGCTGTATTCAGTGAGGGTTTAATTGATCAATAATTCACATTGCAGCCATATGAGGCTTTGCAACATCCCTTCTGCTCTTCTAGAAACAATTTATTCCTTACTAGATGTGTGTCAATTTTCAAGCATATTATTGCCGTTCAGACTGTCTAAATTGTAGGAAGATATGTTATGGGTCTGTAATTTTGTGGATTTCATTGCATTTGGAAATTAGGATGTTTTCTCCCCTTTTGCGAGCCATTTATGTGCTGACTCTAGCTCTGCTAACATTTCATTGAACTTCTCTGCCAAGCACCTCATGTATCTCTGTTAAATATTTTAGCCAGAAATTGTGGATCTTCTCGTGCCCTGGTCCCTTCCAGTCGCTTAGATTTTGCAGTACCTGGGTTATCTCTTCTGTCGTTATAGGCTTCTTGAGTGGTTCATGCGGTGAGTTTGTTGTTTCCTTCACCCACCATATTTCTTTTGAAAAACACTTCCACTTAGGCTATTGTTGTGGTATTGATCTCTATTTTAATTTTATCAAGTGCTTGACAGAATTGTTTTGAATTGGGGTTAAACAGCTTGTTTTGTTCAAAAAATCGCTGGTGCTGTTCATACTGACATAGTCATTCTTCTTTGTTGAGGATATCTTGCTTTATCAGTTCTTTTATCTCAGGGATACCTTGTTCTGTTATTTTGTATTTTTGTAGTATTAAATTCTTGTTTAGTAGTCTTGTTTGCTTACCAATTTTAGAACTGCTTGACTGATCCTTTGTTTTATTTTCCTCTTTCTCTTGGGTATTAGTTTTGCATACAGTCTTTTAGTTGTCCTTGTGTTACTCCTACTTGGATGAATTTGAGGGAGTATCCACTTTCCTTTTGTGGCCACAGATGCTGCTGAATATCTTATTTCATTTTATCTGGTCATATTGGCATACGCTTCCGTTGCGATTAATTATTTGACAGCCAAATTTGTCTGTTATAACCGTTGCTGTTTTTTTTAAGCAGTCTACTTTAGGGAAATTACAGTCGGTAGTCGGTACTGAGTTCTTCTGTGGCTTTTTATTACCTGATTATATTAGTTTTCAAAGTATCATAATCATGTTTTCCGAATTTATCGTTCTCAGTTTGTAGGTTCGCTTCACATTCATTCCCGTTTATATATGTGTTTCACTGCTTACTTCATTTGCATTGCTCATGTAATGCCTATATTCGAGTTTTACAATCCCAGTAATTATGTTATTGTTAGATATTTTTCTATGGGGACGCTTTGCGCTTTCATGACATACTTTTCCTTTTAACTGCTCTATTTCAATTTCTGCTGCCTTTTATTTTCAGAATGTATCACTTTATGTTGGCTAGCTTCTTAAACTTCATCGCTATATACAGATCTAGTTTATTTTCCCTCCGGGTTTTACATGGGTATGCTGCTACATTTTCGTTTTGTGGGTAGAACATTGTTGTAAAATAATCGTGTAGGATATTCCCCACTCATGTTCACTTATGCTTTTTTGTTTTTATTTGCGGGACGGAAGGAATAACGTCTGGCCCTTTATTTAGATGGTTACCATTTTCGTTGGGTACCGCTCGTTTCTGTTGTTAAATAGTTTTGCAGGTGTAATATTTCGTACGTTTTAAATTACGCGTTTCTCGTTTGTTTTCTTGAGTTGCATATTACAGGTATTATCTTATTTCATATTTCATCTTTTTTGCATATTATGATGAGGGACAGAGACGGTGTGTTGTTCATTTCAAATGCAATGTGGTGAGCGTGCTTACAAATGCTTGTAAGTGTTGAAGGTTGTACAGTCATAATACATCATTTCACGTGGAAAACATAAATAAACTATTACTTGTTCTTTATATTCCTAATGTTCTTTAGATAGTTTTCAGAGGCAAGGTTTTGTCGATATTACATGTTAAGAATCTTCGTTATTGTGATGGTTGATGTTGTTGCTGTTGTCCTTCTTCTTCTTCTTCTTCTTCTTCTTCTTCTTCTTCTTCTTCTTCTTCTTCTTCTTCTTCTTCTTCTTCTTCTTCTTCTTCTTCTTCTTCTTCTTCTTCTTCTTCTTCTTCTTCTTGTCGTCGTTGCTGTTGTTGTTGTAGTTGTTGTTGTTGATATTACGTCCTCTACGTCCTAAATTCAAATTCCGCCGAGGTCTATTTTGCCTTTCATCCTTTCGGGGTCGATCAAATAAGTACCAGTTACGCACTAGGGCCGATGTGATCGACTTAATCCCTTCCTCCAAATTTGAGGCCTTGTGCATCCAGTAAAAATGATAATAATAATAATAATAATAATAATAATAATAATAATAATAATAATAATAATAATAATATTAATAATAACAATAATGATAATAATAATAATAATAATAATAATAATAATAATAATAATAATAATAATAATAAGTAGTAGTAGTAGTAGTAGTAGTAGTAGTAGTAGTAGTAGTAGTAGTAGTAGTAGTAGTAGTAGTATTTTGAGTGGGATGCGGCGGTGGGCAGGCAGAATCCTTGGAATAACGGACAAAATTTTTAGCAGCATTTCGTCTGAATTTACATGCTGAGTTTAAATTTCGCAGGAGGTGACTTTCGGAAACAATAAAATAAGTACCAAATGGGTACTGGGGTGGATGTAATCGTTTGGCCAACCTCCTTTCAGATAGTGGCAATTTGACAGACCGCTAGCACGCAGGGCAAATTCCGTCCGTCTTCAAATTTTGTCGAGGGTAACTTTGCCTTTCATCCTTTCGGAGTCGGTGAAATTAGCACCAGTTTAGAGCTGGAATCCAAGCAATCAAGGATCAATTTCCTCTAAAATTCCACGCCTTTATTTCTAGCAGGACCCGTGAAAATTCCTCAGCGGAAGTCTGTATAATTGCTTGTGTTTACAGAAGAATGTCATTTCCCAAAAAAATTCCTTTCAAATCCAGCCACTTAATCAAAACTACTTTTATGTATAACGTTTCTTCTTTAAATCTATTTTTAAATCTGTAGACTCACCCTTCTATCTATCTATCTATCTATCTATCTATCTATCTATCTATCTATCTATCTATCTGTCTGTCTGTCTGTCTGTCTGTATGTCTGTCTATCTATCTATCTATCTATCTATCTATCTATCTATCTATCTATCTATCTATTTATCTATCTGTGTGTCTGTCTAATTATCTTATCTACCTTCCCTTCTACCGAATTATGTATCTGTAAATTCTCATAATTCCAATAATCATCTAAAAGTATTAACAAAAGAGATGAACTATGAAGTTGCCCCAGTATGACCACAGACTTTTGTCTGGAAAATGTAATTGATAAAAGTGTAAGTTCCACAGCTATTTGATAACTAAGTTTATTTCGCTTTTATTGAAATAGCTATCGATATATCTTTTACTGCATAAACTTTTAGATCTTCATGACAGTATTTCATTACGTTAAATATATCGCTTACGCCTGCGATTTGAATACACAAATGCAGAATTATATTGATTTTCACCCCCTCTCTTTCTGTCTGTCTCTCTGTCTCTACCTCTCAGTCTCTGACTCTCTATTTCTCTGTCTCTCCGCCTATGTTTCTATTTCTCTCGTGCATTATCTTTCTATTTTTTCCCTGACTCCACCACCTTCATTTATCTTCTTTTTTTTTCGCCTCTTTCTATATATCTTTCTCCATCCGAATTATTACCTTCCTTCGCTTAACACTCTACCAAAACAGACATACAATATGAACAAGCAAAATGCACTTTATCATCATTATCATCATCATCATCATCATCATCATCATCATCATCTATTAATCGTATCTTCTATTTAATACGCTGCAGTCACTACAAAGTACTTGATATGTGAGTATTTTATTTTCATTTTAATACATCGATTCTAAGTACTTGTTAGAAATGCAAGCTTTTGGCATGTTATAAATATTTCTAAATCCTGGGGTTTCATTATACATCTCAGTGCTTCCCAATTTTCAGATGGCTCTAACTGTTATTTATTTCGTTTTCCTGATGTTTATATTTGGGAAAATTCTTAATTTCTTTGAGATATAATTTATTTGACAGGAACGATGCCTCTGTTCCGGGTCATCCTCTACAACAATAACTCGTTTGATACTCAACTTCATGTGCATTAGCATATCTCTGACAATGTTTACCTTCATCTTCATGGACACAACATTTGGTTTGTGCTTATAATATCTGTTTACTATTTTTAATCCAGAAGTGTTGCTCTCCGCGCAGGTAAATTCGAACTCTGTCATGTCTGAAAAAGTTTTTTTTTTTTTTATGTAAAACAGGAAACGCACTGATTATTGTTTAAAAGTAAGTTCTTCGGCTCTATATATGCTGCACTGGGCTTACTTAGTGTTGCAATCAAGAAAATGTACTAAAAATATTGAGATTTTTGAGATTTCTTTGCCTACCATCAATCTTTAAACATGATTGAAGCGTGGGCCTTCTGAGTCTAGTTGGCTCTGAGAAGGTTTGTCCAATTTTAGAATTTTTAAGAGCAAATCTACATCCTTTAAAATCCATATGGCTTTGTAAATCGAGACAGAAAACGTTTCTTGGAAAAGCTACGTTGTTCCAGATATTTTCGTACAAGTGAGATGAGATCTCAAATCGAAGAAGGAAAGGAAAGTTTTGAGAGCATCAGTAATAAGTGACATTCCACTCTTGATTCCAAGAAATTTAGGTCCAAAAGTGGGACAAATAGAAAATCACTGAGATACCACTAGATTTAATTTACTCGAGCCTTTGGAATAACTGTGTAACCGATTCGTGGGGCTGACATCGGTGCCTAATCCGGTGGTATGCTGCAAAAACAGCATCGGTATCGGAGAGTTACGACAGGCTGATAGCAATCTGCCTGTAAAGGCGGTCCATGCTCGTCTATTCTGTATTGATTCTAGAGCCACTACTGCATAAATCGGGTGTCATCCCAACTGAACTAGGATGTGAAAGGTGCAGGAAGCATGCTGAAGTGACCAGTACCACTCTGTAAAGAAATACGAGTCAGTAACAGGAGCAAAAATAAAGATATGTCGAGGACCTTGCTATTCTTCACCAGGAGAGGCGAGTCCATGCTGGCTTACGTTGTTCGGCGATGGAAGGACCGATTATATTCTAGATGTTTCATTTCCTTTGTATCTCCCATTGGACAAAATCCGGGATGAGGTAAAGAAAAGAGTGGGGTATCTCACTAAGAAATGTTTTGAGACCAGGATAGTTCCGACGGAGGTGGCGAACGCCTTCATCAGCTTCGTCATGTACTACTTCCTGACCGTAGTAGTCTTTTACCATTGCTTTTGTTGTAAATTTGTTTACATGTACAAACCAATCTGTGTGTTTTTTTTCTGTTTTGTACCAATTTCTCTTGTATCTTTTACGTGGGCCCTTGGAGTCAATAAAGAGACATTATGTGTAACAGCAGTAACAGATGTTGCTACAACTACTACCAGTTGTTCTGGTACTACTGCTAGTGCTGCTTTGGTAGTAGTAGTAGTAGTAGTAGTAGTAGTAGTAGTAGTAGTAGTAGTAGTGGTGGTGGTGGTGGTTTTGGTTGTGGTGGTGGTGGTGGTGGTGTGTGGTGGTGGAATGTATTCCTGCACGTACCATTACAAAATGATAATTTTTACATAGTTTGATAGTTACTTGAAAAGTTGCGGAGCTGATTTTCATGATAGAAACGATTATTCAAATAAATATCAATTTATTTATAATAGTTATAATATTAGGTCGAATAAAATGAAACGTTGAAGTAGAAAGCTTCACAAACGTCACAATTATAAATGGAAATAACTTATTTCATCGTTTTTTTGTATTCTTTTTTTTTTTTTTTTTGCCTATTATAGCTCCATTTGAATTTTCTTTGATATTTATTTAGTAGTTGACATAGAATATGATTATCTCATATATGAACTTAAAGGTTGTTTTCGGAGAACTAAAAAAAAATCCTACATTTGGCGAAAAATTCCATTTTGAAATATGAAAAGTTTGTTTTGTAGAATTGTAGCAGTAGCTGAATTTTGTAATTGAAAATGATTTTCAAAATTCATATTGAAGCTAGAATGAATCGACTTTCAGATAGATTATTGTATTTCCTATTTCTAAAGTGATTTAATCGAGTTCTTTATATAAGTACTTAAGTCTAGCGGTAGTAAATCAGAAAATCAAAACTTTTGATTGGAACTCAGAGGTTAACCGATTCAATTATCTTCCCATTGATTTCATGGAAATAAAAATCGATGTTTTGTGAACTAAACTAATAAATATATTGAATCATTTTAATACTCGAATTCCTGTTTAAGACTGAATCTGTTTATTGTTACTCCAAATCAAGTAATGATGATGTTATTAAACTTAATAATAAGGGTATGGAGATGCATTTGCTGTTATTCTCTAGCTGTGTATCCTCATGGCTGGATATATGATCAAACACGTAGCGATACATTTCTTCTATCTGACGCCCTTTACAGATGCCTCTCCATAATCTGTTTCGTAATCTACAAGGGCTGGCAAAACTAATTTCTATGTTCTGCACTTGTATTTAAAGAAACACCTTGCTAAATTCCTTTTCTGTCATAGATGTTAAAACAGATGAGCATCAAAAATCTGAAATAGAAGACTTTACACTGTTGAAGATTTACATACTTGTAACGATTCCGATATCTATGTATACAAATATGTATGTACGTGTGTCTGTGTTTCTGTGTTTGTATGGATGTATGAATGAATGAATGAATGTATTAGACATTCTTTTTTTTTATACATTAGATGTATTCAAATTCCCAAATCGATATACCTCTCGTGAAAGGTATTTGCTGCAGATTATCTATGATGCCACGGTTATTTTATTTAAGAAATTTAGTATTTTTGACATTTATATACTTTTTGTTTAGCGTGATTTTATAGGAGGACAAACAACAACCATGTGTATATGTGTGTTTATATGCTTGTGTCTCTGTTTACATATAAACATATAAAACTGATTTGCATAAACAAAATATTATAGCAGCAACGATAAAAAAATGTGCATAACTAGGTGATTATAACGGCGACAGTGATGTTTAATGATGATTGTGATGCCGATGGTGGTGGTAGTGGCCATAGTGATGATGGTAGTAGTGGTGGTCGTCGTTCTAGTGCTGGTATTTGTGGTTGTTATGAGTGAGTGTAATGGAAGTGAAAATGATTGATTGGAAATGTACAGGTTATGAAATGAATTATGTAGTGGCAAGTTGTGTATGTAGGAACGAGAAGACCTCCAAACATTGAAGCAAATATTTTATTAATGACATTTAAGAAGTTTTCATCAACGTGATTCTTATAATGGCTTTGTATTATAAATATATTTCTTACAACGTTGAAGAGGTAAAGAGCACCCCGTCAGCAACATTTTCAGCACGATCGATATTTTAGTATTTATAGTTGAATATTCTCTCGTGTATTTAAACTTTCTAAGAAGTATAGCGACAAGCGAAAAAGTAAACGAAGATAGAAAGAGAAAATAACAGCAGAGGAAAAATTATATCTCCAGAATAATTCCATTAATATACCAATTGAACATGTCATAGAATTCCTTAACCAATTTTAGATTTATGGTAAGTAGATTAAAATGTTGCATAGGGTTTTAGATTTACTGGCAAAAATACTCGATATATCTGTCCTCCTCAAAACCTGATCTTATTGGTTCTATTCAACCATAATATGTTAATCAGTTCTATGGAGTTTCGTAAGCGATCGTATGAAATGAAAAGAAGGACACTAAAATTCCTGTGATTTACGTAGCGACTTCAATTTAAATATTGATTTCATATAGTCATTTACGTAGTTCCATAAGTATGATACATGAACTGTGAATAGTGGTTGGTAGGAAAATGATTCATTAGATTAATATCAATTCAGATGATTGCCAATGAAATGAAAGTCCAGGGAAACAAGGTCATAATATAAGAAATGTTATACAAAAGGAGAGGAACGTTTCTCTGAAACATTCCTGTACCAGTAATATTCAATATGCAATAAATAATATAGTTGAATATGTAATGGATTTAAGAGTTTTCAGCTGGGTGCGTAACCTTAACTCATGGGAAATGTCAAGAGTCAGAAAATATACCTTGATTCTATATGAAGCGCTTTTGAGGTAAATCTATGTAAAGGAATCTGTTGAGTGGCAAAATATATTTACAACACTAAGATATATATCACATATAATGTACATTACGCAATATTACTTAAGGCTATAAGTTTATGTCTATGCTATATATGAAAAGTTAACATGCATGCGTCAAAAGTATTGGTCATCCATTGAAAATATAGTATGACATTTGTATATGCCTATAAATGGTCAATGAGTTTAAGATATAGCTGCACACAAATGCGTTGATTTGGATTTGTGCTGTAAGTTAAGCTTTGAGGTGTTAGACTTCCACACAAACCATTTCCATATTATTTCTTCTTACTCCCTACAGTTTTGATATATATACGTTATACACTCACAAACATAAATATATATATATATATACATACACACTCACACTCACACACACACATACACACACACACACACACACACACGCCCACACACACATATATATATATATATATATATATATATATATATATATATATATACATATATATATATATATATATATATATATATATATATATATATATATATATATATATATATATATATATATATATATATATATATATATATATATATCTGTAAAAATTTGTGACACGTATTCGGTAGCCATGATAAAACTCCGAGTTTCTGATGCCGGGGTGGGAACCCACGCCAACATCTCTTCAGTTATCCGGCCATTGAAAATTCCTGTGAGGAAAATTCTTGTGAGGAATTTACAATGGCCGGAGAACTGAAGAGATGTTGGCGTGGGTTCCCACCCCGGCATCCGAAACTCGGAGTTTTATCATGGCTACCGAATAAGTGTCACATATTTTTACAGATAAATTCCTCTATTTACATAATATCGAGTTCTCTTTCTTTCGTTTGTTGTCCTTCCTATCAATATATATATACATTATATTTAAAATTAGAAAAAACATCCTTAAAAGTTGCAATGTTGACAAATTAAAATGTTTCAATGTTGACAAACTAAAATGTTTCAATGTTGACAAATGAAGATGTTTCAATGTTGATAAATTAACATGTTCAAAACAGAAGGTGTAAATTTGAATGTTCATAGCAGTTAATAAAATTAAAACTGTATATCAGTTTGTTTGAATGGACAAAGTTCGTTAATTTTAGTGGTGGTTGACAAGTCATACTGAAAAAAAAACAAGTGTGAAATGAAAATAGTAAACAAATGGGAATTTGTTTTACAGATCCTCTTCTAATAGACGCTTTCGCTTGTAGTGGTATGTCTTGGGATCACATGAATTTATGATTTTTTTCTCCGCGAGCGGGTCTGATTTTTGATTCATTAAAATTCTGGTGTGGTTTTTTTTTTTTTTGTCGTGGTCAAGCTTATCATTCTGCTTGGTTGGTTTCCTTGTGTATACGGTCATAAGTCGTTCGGGTTGGTTGGTTCTCTTAAAGGGTCATTTCGTTGTATTCGCTGAAGTTCGGTTTTGATTGGTCTGTAGTTAAGTGACGTCAGCAAGTAGCGTTTGTAGAATTTCATTGGACTGGAGGTGGATGACGTCACCAGTTGATGTTTGTATGGTGATTTGATGTTGCGGTTTCGGAACCTGGGTGGAATATTGTTGCTAAAGTTTTCAGAAAATAATTTTTTTTGTTCCTGGTTGTTTTTTTTCGTTTTTACTTTTCTTTTTACTGCTTTTTCTTCTTTCTAAAGGATATTCAGCCATGGTTTATATGTTTTAATCAGTATGTTTGTCTTATTTAAACGGAATTGGGTTGAAGTGTTTCCAGTGCATTGATAGAGAGGGAAGATTTGGTATTTGGGGTTTATGTCTACCGGGCTTGCTTACGGGAATTTACTTAGTGGTGGGGTCCCTGATTTTTTGCCTGTGCACCGTAAGTCTATCCCTTAATATTACGTTGGTTTGACCAATGTAGTCACCACCACAACTTCCACTTGTAAGAACTTAGATTAAGTTCTTCGAAGCACAGGTGAAGTCATATTTTATGGTGAAAGTTTGACCTGATTGAAATTTGTATATGGAGCCCTCTAAGAGGAAGATGCAAGATCCGCAGTTAGGGCAGCTGCACTTTTTAACTTGTGGGGTTGTATTTTTGGTGGATAATTTGGCGCTGGTGAGTAATTTTTTTAGGGATTGAAGTTCTCGCTTGCTTTTAATAATTCTATGTGTTTCTGGTGCCTTTTTTATTCGTGGATCCTTCATAAGGAGGGGTATGTTTGGTGGATGATGTTGTATGCTTCCACGTTTCTTGGATTGTGTGTTGATACGTGTGTCATGGTGTTTTCTTGTTTTCCGTAACCCTTGGATGTCTATCATTTTTCCCCTTTTTATTCCATTCCTGATTAGACTGGCTGGGAATTTTCTATCTAGTAATATGTTTTTAAGTTCTTAGAGTTGCTTTACCCTGGTTTCGGGTTTTGATGCAATCGTGCAATTTTTCTCGCTAAGTTGAATGGTATATTTTTTTTAGTATGTTTTGGGTGGCAAGAGGAAAATAGAAGATGTTATTTTCAGTCCGTTGGTTTGAAGAAGATGTCGGCTTCAATTTCAGTATCTTTCTTTATTATTAAAATGTCCAGGAATGGTAATTATTTGTGGATGTATTCCATTGTAAACTGGATACTGTGGCTAAAGCTGTTGATTAAGTTTTTAAATTTTGTGAGTTGTTCAAGGTTATGTGACCACAGGATGGAACAGTAATCCAACTAGCGTTTCCAGTTGGTGAGTAAGTATATTTGGAAGTTGTCTTCAAATTTCACTCTAGCGTCTTCGTATATTTGGACTTCCAACTATGCCACGGCAAGGTTAGAAAAAGTAGGCGCTACCCTCGTTCCCATCGCCGTGCCCGATTTTTGTCTGTAAGTGTTTTCGTTGAAACTGAAAAAGTTGTTCTGTAGAAAAGGAAATAGTAAAAGTTGTTATGTAGAAAAGGATCAGAAAAATTGTAAACCAAATTCCCATTTTTTTTTTTGGCTATTTTCATTTCACGCTTGTTTTTTTTTTTAGTATGACTTGTTGACCACCACTAAAATTGATGAACTTTGTACATTCAAACATTGATTGACCGCTAGGTTCCAAGTTCACTGCTAATGCTGAATCCAAGGATCCCTATTCGGGTTTCGTTATAATAGATACATATTATATTAGTGGGAAAATCAAAAACCAAGCCAGAACGAGTATCTCATGTCATTTAGAGTAATTTAATTACGGTAGGGTCTTATAGCCATAACCCGTGTGGTAGGTTAGTATGTCTACGCACTGAGCATTGTATCATCAGTGACAAGGTATGGATATATTATAGACAGGGAATATTTACAGTTTACAAGGAATAATAGTCACAATTCATCTTATTCCAGATGATATGGAGGAAGGTACAGGTATATATATATATATATATATATATATATATATATATATATATATATATATATATATTGTTAGCACGCCGGAAAAATTCTGAACGACCTTTCGTTCGTTTCTACGTTCTAAGTTTAAATTCATCCAGGGCCATATTTGGCTTTTAATCTTTCGAGGTTAGCAATATAAATGCCATTTGAATAGTGTGGTTGTTATAATGATAGAACATTCGATATTACTAGCTTTGTGCTAAAATTTTAAATCATTATTACACATTTGATTAAGGCACGCCGGTTAATATGCTTAAAGGCATTTCGTCCGTCTTTACGTTCCGAGTTTAAATTCTGCCACCGAGGTCAAATTTCGCTTTCATTCTACCAGTTCAGTACTAGGGTCGATATAAATAACTATCACTTTACCACGAAATTGCTGACCTTGTGCCAAATTTGAAACGATTATTACTCATTTATCTCTAATTCGTTATACGCAACCACTTTCCATCCCTTTAACAATAATATCCTAACACAAAGGCGGTGAAATAGCAAACACGTTAGCACGCCGGGCTAAATGCTTAGCGGTATTTCACCTGTGTATACGTTCTGAGTTCAAATTCCACCGAGGTCGACTTTGCCTTTCATCTTTCCAGGGACTATAAATTAAGTACAAGTTGCGCATTGTGGTTTCATACTTGAACATTCTTAGGTATTAGCCCGTATGACTATGTGTAAAATACCTATTTGTGTTTTTCCCATTACACCATATTTTCTGTTAACTGCCTCATATATTCCATACTTGATAATTAATGATAATAGATATGAGTTGAAATGAAGCACTATGGATATATACTATATGCATAGTCCATTGCGAACTATATTGATATGCATTCATGAAGTTGTATTGCGATCACATGTAACGAGCGATGAAAAATGAACGCAGTTCGTATGTTAGTTATTTCTTTGTATTTATTATTGACAGATGATATCTCAGCTTGAATAAATGAGACTATTGATACAACTGCTCTGTATGTATGTATGTATGTATGTATGTATGCATGCATGCATGTATGCATGTATGTATGTGTGTGTGTGTGTGTGTATGTATGTATGTATGTATGTATATAGGTAGGCAGATAAGTGGGTATTCATACATATATGCATGCTTCCATGCATGTTTGTATTATATATGCTTGTGATTCGAATCTCGAACGGAGCGATTCATGTTTAAACTTTACCCATTCTACCCTAGAGTGTGTCTGTGTAAATTAAGATGGATTAAATACTCAATCGTAATTTTGTTTTGATCGCTTATTTCCTTTTCAAACACATACTAGCACAGGACATTCCGGTGTAATATTGGCAACTACAAACATATTAATTATACTTCATACAGCCGCAGAGTAGGAATCTTGTGATGGAAAGAGAAAAACAATATATATCACTGTGTATTATTTCGACTTATTTCGACTACCTAATGATATGAAATTAGTACATGTACACCAGAAGGAAATTGAAACTAAATGCATAAAAAAAATTCTTCCAACACTCCTCTAGCACAGCCAGAATGGACGCAAATGATATTGTACTACACGTTACACTTATTTTAGAATTATTTGTTGAGAAAGAAAATCGTCAGAATTTCCATAGCTTTCTTATTTATGAGATAAAAGACATTGGTTTGCAACTAACATATCTTGCCTTACTTATTGCAGCACATTTGACTGATTCTTTGTTTATCTCTAAAATGCCAACTACTTTTATGATTAATGATTCATGTTACTCTGCAAGCCACAACTCATTGCGATGCAATCTTGTTCTGCAAGTGTTGACATTTCCAATTCCAAGTTCTGTGTCATATGTGATCATCAACTAGTTCTGATTCACGGAATAAGTCCATATACTTACTTCATTTGTTTTGTTTTTGCCTTCCGTTATGTCAAGAATTTTAAGTGCTAACCTATCAGGTGATTGAATAAAAGATATTACTGTGTTACCCAATCTCGGTGTCATGATGAGATTGAGTAAGAGTAAAACGCTTTCATCAAACAAATTTACCTAGCTGTCAACACCTACCGCTGTTCTAAGGTACTCATCAGTATTTCAAGCACATAATGTTGACAAATTTTAATAGCTGATTCAAATTTCCACCATTCTATATATGACTTATGGAAAGTTATCTTATAGAACGTTGAGTTGTACCTAATACTCTGTGAATAGATTCAATTTCTTTGATATAGATATATTCAAAAGAGATAGAAATTATTTGCTTGTATCATGCATATTGAAAAGAGTGCTCTACTATTTGGCACTACGTATTTAACGATAAAATACTACATTAATATCAAACAAATATATTTTGTTTGATACTACTCGGTATGAAAGTATATTTTTAATATATCGAAAGGAATCGTTTTTTGTTATATATTTATTCCCTTGTTTTCCTTTATTTTCGTAAATATAAATTAAGAAGAATAGTGTCCTATACACTACGAATATAGGCTGATTTTCATGCGTATGCAATAAGACAGAAAAAAAAAATCGAAAGAAATCATTCTTACGCTAGTGAGTTTTTTATTTCCTTCTAAATGCTGGAGCACTCTGACAGCTGTGAAGTATGTTTTAGTCCAATTGTTCACATTGTGTTTCGGTGTAACAGTAATGGATTTTTGAAACCCATAACATTTCATCTATTCACAGCCTTAGAACTCAATAATGGGACTAAACATAATAACATAAAGGAAGAACAAATATCAGTTCCACAGAATGTTTTAACGCTAAAGTAGATGATTTTCCAGATGCATTTGGTTGATAATAGATTATATTTCAATGATTCCAGACCCTAAATGCATTTTTCAATGATTACATAGATAAATGCAATTCCACATTTAATTGCAAAGGTAAAACATCATGAGATCCAAATACAAAAATGAAGAACACAATAATATTTCGATACCCCACAGAATACAAATGCACGAACATATAACAAACAAATGTACATGTTACAATATTTATGTCAGCCATATATATGTGTGTGTGCGGAGGGGGGGGGGGGGTATGTGTATGTGTAGGCGTATGCATTTGTGTATGTGTATGTAAAATAGGGCTATTATTTCAATCCACACTGAACAAGCCGTGAGGTGGAACTTGAAGTTAGATTGATCGTCAATGCATGCGTATATATAGACAAATGGTAAGAATTTGTTAAATCCGAAACCTGGTTCCTGTTTAATAATGATTTTTTTAGGTGATTTTAAATGTCTTGCCCGCTCACGTTTTTGGTATGCTGCTATATTTCATGTTGAGAACTTTTTAGGTCTTAATAGACACAAGATGTGATCTATTTCTAGCGCATTAATTGTCCACGTTAGTGGTCGACGTTATTTTTTAAAATATATATATATATATGTGTGTGTGTGTGTGTGTGTGAGTGAGCAGTCATATGACTATATCTATATGCGTGTATGTGCGCCAACATGCCAGTGTTTATGCATATTTGTATCAATGTATGTATGAATGTACATATTTATGTATTATATAGTTATATGTCTTTATAGATAATAATTGCAACAGGAAATGCATCATCAAGATGCATTTATTTGGATACTTAAGTACCGAAATGAAGTTGCATGCATGTATATGTCTACATTCATGTTATTATATATAGCCAAGCTTGGAAGATAATACAATACTCCAATAAATATTTTATAGCATGATAATGATTTCAATATACACATTTTAATATAGCAGCTAATAATGTCTAGTGGTGTAGCAGATCAGTGCTGGTATTTGATGGTTTGAGGTAACTGTTCCAGCTCTTCGAGTTGTCTGTACGATGCAAATAATCACACTGGTACAGTGTTGTAGTACATTTGTGTGTATATATATATATATATATATATATATATATATATATATATATATATATATACATCATAATAAGAGAGAG
The DNA here is from genome assembly GCF_046866305.1 of Octopus bimaculoides. NCBI lineage: Eukaryota > Metazoa > Mollusca > Cephalopoda > Octopoda > Octopodidae > Octopus > Octopus bimaculoides. Next base: position 22,300,446 of record NC_142945.1, on the reverse strand, counting down.
ACAATTACTGCTATAAAATGCAGTGGATTCACAGACTCCGATGAAGGTCGGAGGGGTTATTCAGGCTCTCAACTATGACTTCACTGCATCCTTTAACAGAAAGAGTTAAAAGCTAAAGAAGTTCTCATTTTTCTTTTAATACTGTTTTACACTCATCTACCACTTCGTTCTGAAACTGACGTATATTTAGTTATACACCTGGGTTTTGGTCACGCAATTCCTGATTCCTAAGCAATATATATATATATATATATATATATATATATATATATATATATATATATATATATAAGCTGTAATTTTTGTATAATTATATATTGTTAATATAACAATACATAAAGACGGGCTAGAGTTGAAGCGCTCAGCATGAGCTAGAATTCACATTATAGTAAAAATAATACATAAGGGTGGAAAACCACAGGAACAATACCATATATCCAACGCAAGATATAATATGTGTGTGTGTGTGTGAGTGTGTTTGTGTGTGTTCAATTCGTTCAAGAATCAATAAATAAATTTATAGTTTTCAGTCTCTAAAATGTGTAAAAGGTACGGTAAAAAAACAGGCAAATACAACGATATACACTTTAGAAATATCATGAATGTTCAAAATATTCATTTAAAAATATTTATAAACATGCATAATTTCCAAGTTATATAAAAATATGACAATTTAAGTTAAAACATTACGATATATAAACATACATTATGATTTAACATATAATGGGTAAATATATACGATATGATATTTGATTTAATCTTAAATATTTCACCTTGTCTAAAGTGGAACTCTGAACTTTCCAAAAGGTTGGGACATGTGCCACAGTTAGGCCGACCACATTTATTCACTTTTGGTTCCGTTGTTATATATATATATATATATATATATATATATATATATATATATATATATATATACATATATATTTAATTAACTAATTTCAGTTCGAGAGCTTCAGCCATGATCTGGCACCGCCGTTTACTTTTACACACTTTCATTAAACCATTTTGGTGCAAGAGAGAGTTTAATGCTACCTTCACACGCGTTTCTTGCAACGAAGTAAGTCCATCCAGAACTCTGGAGATCCAGTTCTGTTTTGAAGAAAGTTACATCTACCCTATATAATTCTCTCAGTTTTCTCGGGAGGATACTGAAGAGTTTTGGGCCCTTGAGGGTCGAGGTATTGCAGTATCTGCTCCTGTATCCTGATTGCAATGTTAAGATATTTAAAATGTTGCAGTGGCATCCTGTTCTGATGTCTGTGTAACTTACAATTCCAACGCTAGATACAAATCTAGGATTTTCCAGGTGTATATCACCGAGTAAGTTTCCCGCTTTTTTCTAAGGAGTAGAGACTTATATTTTTCTATATATTCCAGTAACTGACATATCGCATTAAGATGATGTTCTTTGTGTAGCTTTGCTGGATTGCTTTGAGTTCTGTCGTCAATTTTACTTTCTGTGCTGACCATAGTTAGGAGCAATAATCTAAATGACTGGTGACAAATGAATAGATATATTTATACATACATACATACATACACACATACATATATGTGTGTATATATATATATATATATATATATATATAGTAAATCCCAAATAGAAGAACAATCAAATAATCAACAACGCGTGGACGTGGTACATGTAAAGTATTAGCAGACGCCCAGGGAAAGACAGTAAAATGGTTTAACGCTTAAATGTTATCCTTTTAAAATAGTTTCAATTAAACCCACATCAATCTGTATATGCTGTATGAATACAAAAGGGGCTCTTCAGTAATGCAAGTGACAATAACTACTATGATTGTGCATTCCAACGATATTTTAGTGATCTCTTCTTGGTAAATTTTCCTTTCCCTTGATCTGGAAAGGAATAGGGCTATTATTTCAAACCATATTCCTTTCCCTCGATCTGGATAAACAAGTACATTAATACTGAGATTCTGAAACCCGTAGTTTAGAAGAAAAAGAATGACTCAAACTGCACCGGATTTATTTAAACAGTTCAATTCGAATTACACCTTATATGGACCATCATGAAGAAAAAATGCGTCTAAACTTGTTCAGTAGATCACTTTTCATCTGTTTAAGGAAAGTGTAGCCCACGTCATTGAAGAGGAGACTTGCTAGTGAGGCTTTCATTGGCAGACACCGCCGCTGAAATTGTGATTAAAAGCTTCTGTTTTCTGTATTCACATCCAACGGAAATGACAATGGTTTCCATCCAATGAAAAATGAGAATATATCCCTAAACCAGAACTACAACCATAACAAAATTATGTTCACTTTTTGATGCAAGGTATATAATGAAAAACGTAAGTCAAACACTAAGATATTAATGTGGTAAAACATTGTCGTAAATTAGACGCTTTCAAAAACGCACATCTTTGGTCAGCGATACAGGGGTGTTAATATCATATGATACTGCTAACCACATTGAGCCCAAATACTTCAGGGAAAGATTTTGACACTAATTATGGGAGTTTTTGCCTCTCCTCATCACTCTCATGACTTGGATTCATCTAACAGTCATCTTTTCAGGACACTGTAACATTTAGAGCGACACGTGTTTAGTAATTAAAAAATCATACTCAATTTCACTTTGCTTCAAAATCTGAAGAATTTTGGCATCAATGGGTCATCAATTTGCCAAATAGATGGAATTAAGTTTTCAAAAATGAGGGGATGTGCTATTAAATATATCAATTTATCAAATGCCAACTAGGTATTTGTTTGTTTCTATTTCGAAACGCAGCATATATATATATACACAAGAAGTAAATAGACACTTTTAATTTTCAATATCTTCTATTTAATACGCAAAGCAAACAATTGAAATGTAATCGATTGCTAGGACTACATACTTTAGTATTTAGTTGACATTCCTTTTGCAGTTTTTAATTCAGAAACTGATGAGTTTTGTCATTGTCTCTTGTACAATTTCTGCCCACTTTTCACGCAACAATCGAAACAATTCATCTTTAGATTTTGGTTTCTCTGGAGTTTTTCGTATAGCTCTATCTAGAATGCTCCAAAGATTTTCCATTGGGTTCATGTCAGGAGATTGGCTCGGCCAAGGAAGCTTTTTGATCCCATTTTCAGTCAGCCATTGTTAATTCCTTTTCGCTGTATGGCATGGACTCCATCTTTCATCAATAAAAACTTATTTTTCGTTATGTTATCGTATGAATGCATCAGAGTAGTCCTTGCTTAAGTATTTCGATGATGTATTTTTCAGAGTTTATGGTTCCAACACAATCGATCAGCGCAGAATGACCATTGCCGCTGACAGCTCCCCATACCATTGCAGAGATACCGCCATGTTTCACATTTGGTTGAACTGGATTTTCTGACATCTCCTTAGTCAATTTCTTTCCTTTCATGATATTAATTGGTTGAAAGAGAGGTTTTATTCTAGCTGCTTGTCCATAATACCCAAACGTATACAGATATGTAACTACCTTCTTGGACTAACTTCTAGCTGTTTTGTAATGTCAGAAGCCTTCCAATGGGGTTCGTTTTCCACAATTCTCTTCAAACAGTGAAGCTTCCTTTCCGAGGGTCCAGGTCGGCCGGGACGAGAATCTGTTGATTCTTTTCCTTAGCTTTTGAATTTCACTATACTTCTATTAACAGTAGCAAGAGGAATGTGAAAATGTTCGGTAATGTTTCGCTGGCTAAGACAAGCCTCAGATTGCCCAACAATACGACTTCTTTGAAAATCTGACAGTTCTGCTGAATTTTTTTGTGCGTGGCATGGTTACTCATCGCAAATGTTTAATATAATGGCACCTGGAATGAAAAAGAATAATTACATTGTAAATTCTACACCGCTGAAAACATATTAAGACGCTTATATCAGAAATTTTGAAAATTAAAGGTGTCTACTTACTTACTGCATGTCTGTGTATATAGGTTTATTCAAAAGTTGGTTTGATATTTTTACAAACACGTGAGGGCTCACAAATCATGTCAATTCCCTTTCAAATCCAAGGACTAATGTGTACGATATATATATATTCCTTAATTAAATATGAAGTGTTCACATAAGAATATTCCAAAAAGGACCCATTGACTAAAATAATCCCGTAATTCATAACTACAGTATATAGTAGAGCAACATCCTATGCTATTGACGTGCGAAAAAAAGAGTTTGTTTTTTCACAGAGGAACTTACAAAACACCCTGAAAAGTCTATAAGAAATCTTGCCTTTCTTTTTCCGCACATCAAGAGCGGAGAAAATGTTTGCAATCACAGTACTCTCGCATCTAAGTTTCGTAATATGAATGTATAGGCATAGAAATATACATATTTTGCTGTATAAGTGTGTATGCCCATTACATTATAGGTATAAACACACGCATGCACACGGAAACAAACACACACATATACATACATACATATATATATATATATATATATATATATATATATATATATATATATATATATATATATATATATACATGTATTGTATGCATGTATATATGTATGTACGTACATACGTATCAATAGATGGATGGATGGATGGATGGATGGATGGATGAATGGATGGGTGGACGTACACTCACACACGTATCGAAAGATTGAGACAGATACAGGGATAGAGACACCATCTGTTATCGACCATGATTATTGGACGCCTTGTATCTAGATTCTCGTTTACAATCAAAGCAGAATAGATCAGTGATATATTGCACCATTTAAGGTTAGTTTTGTACTATATGAGAATATGTCATCACATATTTAATTGAATATCTACCACATTTGTAAGGCATGTTATTCATTTATCTATAAGAAGAAGGTGTTCTTGCTCCTGATAATTATGGTATTTCTATAGTATATTTTTTTAAAAAGCAAAATTATATAAGAAAACGATAGGAAAGAATTTACTCACATGTTCTGGCCCTTAATAAATGCTTTTTATGCTCAATGTATAATGTAAATCTCAATTTTGGAGACACTATACTTTCTAACAAACATAATGAATATTGCTCTATTTGTATAAGAATACATATAAATTGTACTCACTTTAAGATTATGAGAAGGAAATAAATGCTCGTATTTGATAATGATTGATTCCATGAAGGATCATAAGACTCGTGTGAATAATTTTCTAGGAAATAATCAAGATAAGTGTTGCGCTGTTAAATATACGTGACATGTCATCTTGTCCTTCCATAAAGATATGAAGAGCGGAGAGAGAACATTCCATTTATTTGAAAATCAGCAATGATGCCAATCAATTTATCTCCGCCTTATAATTTTCTGACATGCTGGAAATAGCTTTTAGTGACCTGTGTGATGTCTTTGACGTCTTAGGAAACGAAAATACGCTAAATAATAAACAATTTGGATCAGCTTAGATGGAGTGTTAATAGGAAAGCTCTGAAAATTCCTTATTCATGTTGGTCGCTTGAATGCTATTATCAGTGATGGAAGCAGAGGCAGGATTATGCATCGGAAATCGAGAAATTGCTTTTTGCAACAACGTGCTGCTTTATAGAGACGTCATGTTGTGCTTTCAGAACGGGTATCAATATTTACATGTATATTATCCCAGGAAATTTTCTTTACAGTGCGTAATCATGTACTCACAGAAGATATATCCTGATATAACTTGCTAAATTCTAATGCCTCAAACATTATCTGACAAAATAAATAGCAGGTCTATAGTGTTGAAATATAGTATCATTTACGTTGAGCCATTTCATATTATGGTATTAACAAAAAGATTTAGGTATTTGTATGTTTATTGTATCATTTGAGTCGACGCAGCCAATTCATTTCTCTGATCATGATAATCTCGTATAAAATGAGACCAATCTTACGTTATTATAATAACTACTTGAGAAACTAGAATATGACATTTAATTTCACTCAACATATTTTCAGAAGAAAACTATACAAAGCTCACCATAGTGTCATGGTAATTAGATCACAAAATGATAGGATGTCGGAGATCTAGAGAGGGTGTCATGCATTAAATCATATTTAGATTGCATGTTCATGCCTCAAATCAAGTTCAGTATGAATAAAAGTGATTATGCTGCAAGGCATAATTCAGACTAAAAGAAAGCAATTGTGTTGATTGCTCGAAAACAGATCAGATTACATGAAAAACGAAATATCCTCGATAGTCCGTGCATATACATAATTGTAAATCTAATTCATACTTTGCCAGAATACTTCAACACACACATCTTCACATGTGTGTGTATATATACATATACGTGTATAAATAGATATATATACATACATTCACACACACAGACACACACACACACACACACACACACATACATATTTATATATATACATATGTATACGACAGAAGTAATGGGTCATACTCGTCGATTTATTCGTCAAAGGCTTATAGCTGTTTCAAATAAACGTTTGGGGATGTTCATGGATCAATCTTACTTGATCGATCATCGATCTATTCAGAGACAGAAATTCTAAGAAACCGCTGCCCTAAGTTATATTCTTCAGAGCCGAAAAATGCAACTGCCGAAGGATAAGATAAAAGGAAGGAATTTGGAAAATATGACATAATAGAACTAGGCCATGTACTTTAAGACATCATCCGTAAACCATACCAGGCTCGTAACGCGGGTAAATAGTATTGGCATCCAATGAATAAACTTAATACCATACAATATCCTTATGGTCAGTGGAAAATTCTTGGCAATTACTATTGTGGTTCGAAAAAACATTGACAAGGGAAGTATTTTTGAAATACAAAACGAAAGAAAAGACAGAATAGACATTTACATTATTTACATTTGACGGATATTTGTCTCCATCTTGTGTGTTGTTAACACGTTTGGGCTGATATACCCTCCAGCTTTCATCAAGTGTCTTAGGGAAATTTCGAGCCAGGGTTCTCCTTCCTAAGGTATTTTTCGATGTTACTACTATTATTATTATTGTTGTTGTTGTTGTTGTTATTATTATTCAGTTCATTGCCTGGAATCGAACTTGGAGTCTTGAAGTTTATTAGTCCGCACTCTTAACGACTACGCCATATGAAGGCTGGAGGGTATATCAGCCGAAACGTTGTTTTAACAACAAACAAAATGAGGACAAATATCCGTCAAATGTAAATAATTCCCCATCTCTGAAATATAGAACAGAAAAGACATCGTTTTATACATATATATATACATCTAAATGTGTGTGTGTGTGTGGGCGTGTGTGTGTGTGTGTGTGTGTGTGCGTGTGTGTGTGTGTGTGTGTGTGTGTGTGTGTGTGTGTGTGTGTGTGTTTTCAGCTGTATCAGCGCCAAGCATAAGCTGAATTTATGACGCAAGCATACTTTATTGTTTGACATATTTCAACTTCGAAAGGCAAATGCATTGCAGTTAGCGTGGAGGTAAAATTCTCTCTAAACGCAGAAGCTAGAAATTCGCTAAGTCATCCCAGTGGTTCCCCTATTCTGATTCTCAGACGCAACGATTCTAGCGCTTTAGCTATGGGAAATACCAAAGAGAGATATCCCTGTGCAGATTTAAGGGAGGTAACTTTAACTACAAAATTTCTCTATTATAGTACAATTTGACGCTGTTTCAGGAGACAACACTCCACATATCTGGTTTTCATATCTTTTACGACAGGAAAGGATTTTCTTTCCACGGTAATGGCATGCATACATACATACATATATACATACATACACACATACATACATACATATATACATACATACATACATACATACATACATACATACATACATACATACATACATATTTTTAAGGACAAAGTTAAAATGCAAAATATATGGAAACTGGAGTATGAAAGCTACGAAAAATGTTAGGTCTTAAAACTTGCTTATATAAAAAGCCGTATTTGGAAGTGAAAAAGAATGCTTGAAGACTTAGACTTGCCTCTTGTTTGGATGAAATCCAAGCTTCATCATACATAATTTTAATTCATTGTTGTGTAATCTTAATTTATATGCAACATTTAGTGTTCCAAAGCAATTACTACCCTGCTGGAAGTATGGAATGATACAATTACAATAAACAATACCCATCTGGATCTAATCTCACTACAATCATGTAATCAACGATGACATTTTCCCTCTAAGCAACTATATAAATAGATCAGTCATTGATAAACAGAAACTGGAGAGATGTAAGAGACCTCAGATGATTTATTTTTAGTTAAAAATCAGACATTTGTAACTATTGACAGATTTCTCTATACGGACAGATGGGAGTATTGTTTCACTATAAAACATGTCCTGAACGAACCGATATGAAATACTAGGAAAAGAATTAACGTACTAGAATTCTTGTTTCACACATTGAAATATTACAACTATATCTTTTTCTGAAAAAGTGATATTCATTTATAAAACGAATACAAATAAACACAAAAATGGAACCTGTCACAAAAACCGTTCACAAACAATGTGAACTATATACTGTAAAATAATTTCTACCAATAAAGTGAATTATCTTCCAACGCTTTCCCTATTGCTTTTATATAGTTACATGACTGACGGTATGAAGTGTGTGGCGTTTCTAAAAATCTTAACACGAGAACCAAAAGCGTGATATTGTAGCAGCTGTTTTCGCACGTCTTTCACAAAGTTTTTTTTTTTTTTTTAGTAAGATAATATGAGAATAAACGTTTCCTTCCAAGTACCATTTCCTTTTTTTTTTTTATGTGCATTCCTTCAGACTGAATATTCAAAAGAGCAGGCTCGGTTAACTTACTTGGGATCGGAAACGAGCGAATTGGAGCGTGGGAAATTTGAGCCTTATATATATATATATATATATATATATATATATATATATATATATATATATATATATATATATATATATATATATATATATATATATATATATATAAAAGGACCCTAATTCTTCCTCCGTTATCGACCAAAAATACTAATACCCAGTTTTGTGCCTTTAACTATAAGACTGGGAACTTCGTATATCGGCGACACCAACAAGATTTGCGCATAATTAGGGCTCGAGCAAACAAAACAAAATAGGGAGTACGTACGAAAGTAAGGAAATGTAATTTAAAACAATAGTTGAAGACAATAAATAAAGTCTTACGGCTAAACGTGAGAGTGGTGGGTTAACGCGTGGACGAAATCCTCAAGTGGATATAAAAATAGAATTAGTAAGAGAGGAGAAAAAAATTGACCAGCACGCTAGGCATCCGGTAGCGAAAAGGCAGAAAACAGTAAATCAGTCAAGGGTCAAGTGTGGTCAGCAGATAGAAGGGAGGGAGGATGAGAGAGAGAGAGAGACAGACAGACAGACAGACAGAGAGACAGACAGACAGACAGACAGACAGACAGACAGACAGACAGACAGACAGACAGACAGAACAGGGGAATGAAGGGAGAAAGTCTACAATTAAGTGTGAGAAGACGAGAGAGAGGGAGAGAGATAAGTAGGGATGCTAGAAAATGAATATTACGACGAGAAAGAAAGAAAGAGTGGCAAAAATATATACAAACTTACTGTTAACAAAAGTCGACAAGCGTGGTGTTCAGTTATTCCATAAATGAAAAATGCATTAGATACTAAAAAACGTACACGTTACATTTGTTTACTTTCGACGTCCACCTTGTGTGGTTACATATGTATATATATATATATATATATATATATATATATATATATATATATATGCAGAGAGAGAGTGCAGGGGTAGATTAGATTTGTGAAAAGACGCTTGCTTCCAAATAATATAGTTTCGGGTTCAATCCCACCGCGTAACACATTGTGCAAGTGCTTTTTACTATAGCCTCGTACCGACTAAACACTTATGAGTGCATTCGGTGAACGGAACCTGAAAGGAGCTAGTCGTATACGTGTATGTGTGAGAGTGTGTGTATGTATGTGTGTGTTTGCGTATTTATGTTCCACCACCTCAGTACTTGTTGACAGAACGAGGTTTTGGTACCAACCAGAGCCAGACGATGAGACGCTTCATATAAAGTGCCAGCCAGAGAAAGTAAGCAGCTTTGAAATTATGGGAAAATTACCGTCCCCCAACTGCACATGGTGATCTTATTGAAGTTTCCCTGTAGGGCCCAATAAGTGATAAATAGAATATATCATACTTTACTTGCCATTATGAATATTTAAAGTTTATTCCCTATAAAGAGAAACAGTGACAGGCAGTGTTCATGAATGAACAATTCGATTATAGCCACACATGTTCATTATAGCATCGATACCAATTCATCAAATAGACAGACTCTCACTGACAAGACAGAATGAAGGATTCAAGATTAATTTCATTATTCAGTACAAGTTAAACATGTCTATTTCGACAAATTATGATAGAATGAAGGAAACGCAAACACATTATAGAGTTAAGGTACTTCGCCATATATTCTCACCTCGCGGTATAAAGCAGTGAATTTTGGCAACGACTTTACCTTCACTCTTAAATTCTTAAACGCATACACTGAAACATTCGCAAAGTCATTAAAATATACACATACAAGTGTAAATACACATGTATATATATGTATATGTACACACATGTACACACGCAAACATACATTCATAATGTCTATCTCCCTACAATGTTGTTTCCGTCAAGAATGTTGAAATTAGCATTTAAATATCAAAGCCGACATTTCCGCCAGCACTACTGTTTAAAGGTTTTGTGTTACTGATCTCGAAGCGACATCGATTATTTTTTTTTTTTCATAGCTCTAGAAGGGTCGGCTGAAAATTAGGCTAGCCAAGTTACTGCCATGGAATATGACCAAATAAGGATTCAGTCCTATATGATAGATATGAGGAATTATATACATTATTTACATTGTTTACATTGTTTACATGTAAATAATGTAAATAATGAACAAATGCGGATTATTTTTCAACTTAGTACATCTTGAAGTGTACACACAACCTAGTCACATGCCTAAGTAGAAGTACCTCTGATCAGCCGATAGGGTTATCTTCAACAAGACCGCTCCTATTTTAACGAGGAGTGGATTCACTGAAAAGCTATAATATCTGAAAAAAATCTTAGCACGTGACCAAAAGAGAGTCAGAAATAGAAGGTATTTTGGATCAAACCTTCATTTAACCTAGAATTGAATTTCAAGCAACGTAGATATGAGATTCCTTACGCTAAATAAGAAATCATACGCTATTACCTTTTCAACCTACCCCCAAAACGTCGAGGCTACTCCTGCTTGGAAAACATCGTTCGAGTTGTTTGTGTAAGTAAATGTGTGCGGGGTGGATGTCTGTGCTTTGTCCGCGAAATTTTGTGTGGAAAGTGTATTTTGCTATCCAAAGACATTGTTAGCACAAAGCAGTTCCACGTAGCACTTTTGAGCGAGTAACGTCACAAAGAAACTATCATATTCGCCTCTCTGAAACATTACTTTTAGTATATGCTGGATTTTTTTTTTTTTTTGAGAGGACATTATGTTTGAGAGAGTGTGTATGAGTGTATGTGTGTGTGTGTGTGTGTGTGAATGTACGTGCGTGTGTGTGTGTGTGTGAATGTGCGTGTGTGTGTGTGTTATTTCTTTACTACCCACAGGGGGCTACACACAGAGGGGACAAACAAGGACAGACAAACGGATTAAGTCGATAATACCGACCCCAGTGCGTAACTGGTACTTATTTAATCGACCCCGAAAGGATGAAAGGCAAAGTGGACCTCGGCGGAATTTGAACTCAGAACGTAGCGGCAGACGAAATACCGCTAAGCATTTCGCCCGGCGTGCTAACGTTTCTGCCAGCTCGCCGCCTATAAATTTTTTAATTTTTTTTTTGAGAGGACATTATGTTTGAGAGAGTGTGTATGAGTGTATGTGTGTGTGTGTGTGTGTGTGTGTGTGTGTCTGAATGTGCGTGTGTGTGTGAATGTGCGTGTGTGTGCGTGTGTGTCTGTGTGTCTGTGTGGCAGTATGTATGCATGCATGTATGTATGAATGAATATATAAAAATCAGAGGAGGTACAAACAAGGAATTGCTCAGTACTGGTCTACGCCTAGATTTTGACTATCAATATTAGAGGAATTGACGTAAATGGCAATCGAAAAGATTTCTTTTTTATGTAGCAATCAAAACAAATTTTAGAACATTAAAATAAAATTTAAAAATTAGTGACTTGTACCTGTTTGGCAGATATGCAAGTTATTAAATGAAGTCCGAATGATTATCTTGAGAGCCTCATTAGATATTTAATGAAAGAAATTTAAATTTGCATTGGCAGTGAAAGTTTGACAATTTTCATTGTTTATTTAAATTAAACTTAAATGTAATTTCCTGTTTTAATTCGACAATTTGTATAAATCTAGAATATAATGTCGTTTTTTTTCTTTTTTGAACATGGTCTTAATGTGGCTCAATTCGTGATTGTCATTCATTGCAATAATTTTAAGCTTTCCTGAGAATTACATTTATGACTTCAGCAAATCTTTCTTGATATTTATGTTTTTGCAGTGAATTCATTTTATTTCTGATTATACTAACAGGTGTAGTTTTGTTATTAATAAAATATGCCTGAAAAAAATGAAGTTATAACAAATCATATTTCGAATAAATAAGAAATCAATAAAAATTTCGTTTTGTAATTGAAAACAAAAATATACTTCTTCATTAATTATTAATTGAAACTATTATTTAGAGATTTTCTAAATATATATACCCGTTACTCTTAAATACACAACTTAGCGACTGTTTCATAAATTGTTAGTATCTATGCAAACTGAAATGTTTGCAATGTATGAAAACATACTTCATAAAATGTACAAGGGATAACTTTTACTTCTGCACTATTACTATCATATTGTTCGGAGATCTAAGGCTGGAAGTCGAACAAATCGACACAGTACTTCATTTGTACTGCTAATCATTGAACTCAGTCGGATGAAAAGCAAGATACAACAGAAAGTAAAAATGGCAGAAAACAACGTTCTAGCCATTTTCCCTGGCGCTTAGATTTTTCTGCCATTGCATGGTTCTTTCTTATAAAACCATATTGAAAAATTTTGTTGTGTCTAGAAGGAGTCATTTTCTTTTAGTACCTTATTTAACACACTCACCGGTAAAGTTACCACTCATTTACTTATTTATTTTTCTAAAATTTTCGTTGCGTTTTCCAACCTTTTCAATAGTCATTGACTCTGTCCGTTATTCGGGCTGCGTTCTTGTTGTTTGTTTGTGCGCATGTATATATATATATATATATATATATGTATATATATATATATATATATATATATATATATATATATATATATATATATATATATATATGTATGTATGTATGTATGTATGTATATATACACGCGCATACATACATATATATATATATATATATATATATATATATATATATATATATATATATATATATATATATATATATATATATATATATACATACAGTTACATAACAGTCCGCTAACTAGTCTACCTGTATATAAATATAAACTGTGGATATGCCTACTTCGTATATTTCCTATTTAGCTCTGAGTATGACTCTCCCCAGACACAACAAAATACGCTTCAACACGCGAACTCACATAAAGAATGATGCAAACCAAATCCCACAACGACATATTGAAAAGTGTTTTACATTTATATTTTAATTTATACTGGTAGTTTTAGTTTCTCTCATAGAATCAGAGCGTAATGTCCATTTTGCCAGTTTGTTTAGAACGTAATATGAAAGCTTTGGATTATCAGGTGACTGAATATAATATCTACACACCCGTTTACATTTTACACATTCTTCTCAAAATATCCAGTCGGGGAAACTTTGATCTTTAAATGTATAAACAGGTATTAGAATTTTTTATAGAGGAACTGAATCGATAGAAATTATATTGTATACATAATGTGATGAACCTTTCAAAAATGCATGTATGCACAAAATCTTACAATTTCTAAAATAACACAAACGTTTAATTTAACATTTTGTGTAATTTTAGGACTTTACATTAGAATAGGCCGTATTTTTAGCGACACAGAAATTATTATCCCAGCTTGATGAAACATAAAGTAGTTATTATTAGATTTGATTGACAGCAAGAAAGATTATTTCAAATGCATAAATGTTATGCAAAATAGTATAGGTCATCTTGAGAGAGCATGTGTATATATGGACATACGCGCTTACGCGATTACTATGAACATTTTTACTCCTTACCTTTACTCCCCCCTTACTTAGCGGTCATTCTAATAGGTCTTTTGTCTTCATAATGGCCAATCACACAATAATTTCCCTTTGTTTAACGTTCATTTTCATAGCATTTTTTGATGAGCCGATTGCTGAATAGATGCCGGCGTAGGTTTCCGCGCCGACATTCGAAACTCGGAGTTTAATCATGGCTACTGAATAATTGTCATATATTATATATATGTGTATAAAAGTTAAATAGAGGATATGTTAACCTCATAAAGATATGATTATACCCAAGAAAACACTGGTTCTATAGCAAATATATTTTGGGGAAAATTTCCCAAAATCAGTAGATATATATTATGCATATAATCCGAATTCGATTAACAGCGGAAAAGAAAAGAAAGTGGAGAGATGAATATCAATAATTATTTATTAATACAATGATACTGCAAACTTCCTATACCTGTTTCAATTGTACTTATTAAATAAATTACAAATTTATGGCTTAAATTTGCATTTATAAGGGAAAAGATGACATTTTGCCCTGGTATGCTGGCAGAATAATTGTATGGGGTTATTTTATTTTTTATTTTCATTTGAATACTGTATGAAATAAATAAAATAAGTAGTAAGGTAGACTAAAATAAAGCAATATAAAAGGCACATACAATAGTGATATATGTATATATATACATATATATACATACAAAACCTCACCTACCAGTCCTATACACATAATCACACACACATATACATATATCCTTAGACATACGAATACATGCACACATATGCGCGTACATAAATGCACAGATATGCGATTACACGAACATAGGTATGTCCATAAGATACACAAACATACACATATATAAGCAGTATAACCTTCGATTCGGTAGTATTTGTTTATGTTTAATGTGATTTAATTAAAGATTCCATTAAATATATTTACATAAAATGATAAGCATAGGTATTTAACTACCATATAATCGGCACGGTGGATATATATTGTTTGTTTACATTCTGGATAGATATAAATCTTGCGCATTACGTCATCATAAATGCACAGATACGCGAATACACGCAAATAGATATGTACATAAGGCATACAATCCTACACATATACACACACTTCAATCTTCAATTGGGTAGTATTTATTTATATTTTAGTGTGATTTAATTCATGTTTCTATGAAACACATTTACATAAAGTGATAAGCATAAGTATTTATCTACCATATAATCAGCAGTATGAATATATATATTGTTTGTTTACATTCGGGATAGATTGAAATCTTGTACATTACGTCAGCATAAATGTAGTTTATGGAAAGAATTTCGGGATATTATCAATATATAGGAATTTACTTCATCTATAGTATTTAATTAATAAGTACTGTTAAATTATGTTTAAAATTAATATTAGAGTAAGAGAATAGGCCAAAACTATTATGTATTTAGTTAGATATAAATGTAGGAAGATTGTTGTTTTCGTTTTAGGTCTTCTTGTAATGCGTATATATGTGTATGACTGTTTGCCTTACGTACATACATACATACATATATATATATATATATATATATATATATATATATATATATATATATATATATATATATATATATATATATATATATATGCGTCTTATATGGTTATAATGCGTATATATGTGTTTGATTGTATGCATCATGTACGTACCTATGTCCGTGTATTTGCGTATCTGTGCATTTATGATGACGTAATGCACAAGATTTCTATCTAGCCAGAATGTCAGCAAACACTATGTATTTATCGTACGATTATATGCTAGATAAGTACCTATGCTTATCGTTTTATGTAAATGTATTTAATTGAAGCGTCAATTAAATCACACATAAATATCAATAAATGCCATTGAATTGAAGGTTATAATATGTATATTTGTGAATGATTGTATGCCTTATATACATATATATGTGCGTGTATTTGCGTAACTCTACATATGGATATACATTTATATATGCGCTTATGTGTGTATACGAACGTGTACGTGTGTATATGTGTACATAGATACATATATGTATGTATGAATGGATGGATGTATATATATATATATATATATATATATATATGTGCATGTATGTGTATGTATATATATATATATGTTGTTGGCACTCCGTTACTTACGACGGCGAGGGTTCCAATTGATCCGATCAACGGAACAGCCTGCTTGTGAAATTACCATGCAAGTGGTTGAGCACTCCACAGACACCTGTACATTTAACGTAGTTCTC
>NC_142945.1:22259032-22279032 GCF_046866305.1 Octopus bimaculoides | reverse complement strand
TGGTGACTTCTTCAGAAAAAAAGGGAAAAACATAGGTGCAGCGTGGTCATCACTGAGAGTCTTTTTACTTTCCTCTTTCTTTCTTTTTTCTCTTTCTTTCTTTTTCTCTTCTTTGAGTTATTTAGAATACAAAATGTACTTCTCCCCTTTTCTTTCAAGCATGCAATTTTGGGAAAGAATATTTTTGATGAAATGTAGTTCTGCATGAAAAAAACATTATTATATTTATTCAGACAAATATTGAATGGCCTACACTAGCTGAGATTTGTTTACACTAACACTCAGGGGATGGCTGCAACTACTACTACTACTACTACTACTACTACTACTACTACTACTACTACTACTACTACTACTACTACTACTAAACATTACATATATTTATTTTTTATTTTATTTATTTCTTTTAAAATATTTTTAATTTGCAAATATTATACTAATATTCTTTCATGTAGAACTACATTTCATCAAAAACGTTCTCACCAAAATTGAATGTTTGAAAAAGAAGGGGAAAGAGTACATTTTGTATCCTAAATATAACTCACAGAGGAGAAAAAGAAAGAAAGAGGGAAAAAGAAAGAGAGAGGAACCAAAAAGACTTTCAGTGATGGCCACACTGTACCTGTGTTTTTTGTTCCTAAGAGGTCACCATCCCTAAACCCATTCCAATACAATGGTAAATGACTAAATAAATAAATGACTGGGGAATAGGAAAGGAATCCTTCTTCTCTCTCTCCCTCTCTACCTAGCTACCTATCTGCCTGACTATATATCTATTTATCATCCTATCTACCTATTTATCAGCGTATCAGCCAATCTATCCAAAACAAAAACAAGAAAAAAATCAATGTTCTCTTATTCTAACCCCCACCCAAACCATCTGTTTTATATAAATGAACAAGCTGATTGTTACATTAGCGAAATAGCTAATAATAATAATGAAGAGACGAAAAGATTTTATTCCAAAATTCTGACGAGTTTTTCTCAATATATATATATATATATACATACACACACACACATATGTATGTATATATATATATATATATATATATATATATATATATATATATATATATATATATATATATATATATATATATATATATATATATATATATATATATATATATATATATATACATATATATATATTTGGTTTGTAAGACTTTTGATGCGAAATCGTGTGTTGAAACAGATGTTGTTGTACTTGGCGATGGTCATATTGCCAGAAGCAAATTAACACCAAATATACAGTGCGTGTGTTTTTATTGGCTAAACTGGCAATATGGCCATTCCCAAGTACAACAACAACAACACACACACACACATATATATATATATATATATATATATATATATATATATATATATATATACATATATATTCTTAGACATGTGGACGATCATATTTTGCCAATTAAAATCCTGCACTATATATTTGGTCTTCACTTCGGTTTTATTACTACTATCCTAATTTATTTGTCAACATTTTTTCCTCACACATTCTGTGAACACTTAGCAACCTATTATGTAACTCCTCTTGTTCTACTTATTTCATCTGGAATACTGCTATAAAACTATTATAATGAGAATGCAGTATAGAATAGTAAGTTCCAAGAAAAACGGAGACGGGCAAAAAAATATTTAAAAAATATAAAATTGTTTCTTTTTGTACACAACTTATTAATATATCTTTAACCACAATATATTCTACCATGTCATTATATTTCGAATAAAATGGAATTTTATTTACACAAATCAGAATTTCAGTTTTGTTATTTAGCTCGTGTTTTCATTGATTGATCGAAACTAAAACGAAATGCAGTCAAGTTTTCACCGTCCATTGTTTCTCTCTTCCGCATTTTAACTATCCATTGCCAGAATCCATAGCATAAATAAGTAATTAATGGATTTACTTCATTGATGTTATGAGAAACAGTTATAAAAGATATAATTAAACTTACACAGTACACAGTTGTAGTAAGTAGACATCTTATATCATCTGGAGATGTAAATACATTGATTGGAAAAGCTTTCTTCGTTTTTATATTGTTTTTGATTTGTATTATTATTGCGGTGTCTTCCGCAGTTTCCACTGTAGCTTGATAGAGCTTAAATGGTCTTAGAACGACAGCCTTGAACTGCTGTACGTGTTCACCTACTTATAGCTATATAAATATGCGTACATACAGTCTAAACATAAACAAACCCGCATGCAAAATAGATTCCCCGAAACGCCAGACATACGTGCTCGATCAACCCAAATAGAAACCGCGAAGATACATGACTGTTGGTCTTTATTCAAAGTTGTAGCACAGTTCTAAAACTCACACGAACTAAAATCCTATGTCTACAGAGCAGGTTCTTTCTATTTGAGTGTCATAAATTTGATGTCGCTTTCTGTACCTTCCAGTTTTTTCTATTCTTTCTTTCCTTCTCATTCAATGCTGACCGCCGAGTATACATTCCTTTTGTTTATGCAAAGCAGCGGTAGTATATGAATTAGCGTTCTAGCCAGCATAACGACGGCCACTCCTGCGGGAAATGAATGTCAATCTACTGAGGCTAAAGAGACACCTCATTGTGTCTCTCAAGATATCAACACGAACACCAAGAAGAGCAACATCAAAATGAAACACATAGGAAATCATCCAAACTAACAATTATCAACGCTACTACCAACAATAGCAGCATGGATAAGAATAACTGCAATAACATTAGCAACAACAGGGAAAACAAAAACACACTGAATTTGAAAAACAACAAAAACGACGACGATGACGATGGCACCAATCATCACAATGGGAAATTCAAAGGAAAGCCTGTCATTCGCTACTATAATGGACACAGATTATTCTAACTTGGGAGAACTACATGGTCTTTAACTTAAGGTACCAACGCTGCACAGCTAGATGGATCTAATCGTATTCCCTTAGGAATAGAAGGGAAAACAGTAACAGAAAGATTCTCATCTATTAAACGTATCAACAAGAAAAGTAGAAGGTTCGAAAACCCAGCACCAACCAAGCAGAAAAAGGCTGAAAGGATCTGTGGAGATAAGTGTGACATCTTAGAAGAGGAAAGGAACGGGAGAAGTTTTGGGCTTAACGAGAAGAGGTTATAAAATTATCTGCTGTTATTTGCTCCTCTGAGGAATATGTTTGCGTACCTTCCAGTTTAGGACGGTTTTTATGTAATGTGACATTAAACAGTGTGACTCTGCAAATAAACGTCAGTTATTTCAGAATAATCTTGGAGGGGTACATGTAGAATGTAAACATGAAATTGAACACATACAAATCGTAGACCGAATTAAACGTCGAGATTCCAATGTGGGACATTGCAGAAAGTGTACAAAAAAAATCACCTTACTCATTCACGAAGAGGTTGAGGACCCCATTAGTGTGTGGTAGAAGAGAGGAAGGACAAGTGTTTATTGTGTTGGTGCACAATCTCGGAAGGCGTTCTGTTCCGTTGAAAAGGCAACTAAATCCCTTTTAGTGTCTATTCCACAAACATAACATCAACAACTCCAACACCAGCATCAGGAACTGCTGTAAAGTGCACATATTAAAAAACAGCTTCCATTTTTCCCACTGAATGACATTCGAATAACGAAGAAAGACGTAGGAATCCAGGGGTAGCAAGTTGTCACCAGAAAGGCCCAGAAACGAAAAGCGAAAGGTAATATCGCTCTTCAAAAATCAGAAACGTAGACGAAACACCAAAAAGGACCTCAAATTGCCACATCCCAGCGCAGACAACGAAATTACATCAACGTCAACGTAAACCACAAACCAAAAAGACATCATTATAATAACTAAGACAGCCGCTTTAACACCCACAACAAAATAAAAACACAACCTCCTCAATTTGCAATGGTGTGAGTAACCTCTCCCTCAATTTTTCCCACAAATGTGATGTCACTTAGAGTAGAATGTATTAATACAGTGATCTAGTGTTATCTTCGAAGCAACGCCACTCGCTAAACGATTTCGGATTACTTGACTTAGATGTGGTTGCCGTTGCAGAAATCCGAATTTCTGGGACGCATGCACTCAGCCCTATTTTTCACGATAGCAAGGGTACTATTTTGTGCTCTGATGTAATCGGTTGATGGAATAGAACTGTTTTTCTTCTTTTTTTTTTTTTGGCGAGTGTTAGGTTTAGAGGTACGGACAATCCTCCTGAATCCAGAAGGTAGTTGTTGGTATTGGAAGTGGATTACAATAAAGGTAGTGCTGTCAGAGTAGCGTCCGTGCATGCACCCGCACAGACAAGACGGCCAGATTTCTTTAGTTGACTAGAATCTTTCCTAGGGACATTCCACTCTTTAGTACTAGCAGGTGATAGGAACGGTATAATGGACGCAAGATGGAAATGTGTTGAATTAATCCCTAAGAAGGGAATGTAAATGGCTTAAAATTATGCTCTGACATTTACAACTGTCTGACAGTTTACGAGTCGATTTTCCGTATGAGCCAAGGTGAAATTGGAGCAACAACGATGGGTCTTTTTGGTCATAATCAGACAGAGTATCCATTCATTTAGCTGAAAGAGATAGTTTAGGGTGGTTATTATTAAAACCCACACATACATACATATATGCATATATATGTATATAAGCAAAAACTTACGTGTAATATGTTCAGCTAGGAATTCGAAATGCGTAAATGAAACAACGAAAAGCGATTTTTATTTGCAATTCTTATCACGCCGACTAAAAACTAACACATAAGTTTTGCATATGTCTCTATGTGTTTGTTTGTGCGCCTGTTCGCTTGTGTAAGTGTGCTTGTATCGCTTTGAGTGGGTTGGTGTAGATAATGTTCTTCATGTTGTTTTCCATAGAGTTTTTCAAATCTGTTATACTAACACGATAATCAATAGCTCATTCTCTGAGGAGTCTCGTTCCGTGTTTGATACTACAGTATTTGGAGTTTGATATCAGCAGATATGTTCGTGTAATAAGATGATATTAAGTTTACTTTGTTAACATGGGACAACTGGATTTTGTTTTGTAAAATTCTGCATTACAATAAGAATTTTCACAGACAATAAGTCTCGTAAATATAAAGATTAAGAAAATGTTTATAAAAACAAAATAAACGCAAAAGAACGGAAGAGAATGTAGTTGTGCATTAAATAAAGTATAACCTGTAAACAGAAGTTTTGAAAGTAACAGAAGATAACATAGCTTAACATAAGTTTTATGTATGTGTGCTCGCACGCGTTTGTGTGTCTATTTGCATGCGTGCATGTGTGTGTATGTGTGTATTTACTTATCCGGTATATGAAATAGAAATAGTTTTAAACTATAATTGCCATGTAGGCAACATACACGATGTGAATAGATCTTTGACAGGAAATTTACGGAAGTATTCGTCCGGAGATAACATCTCAGTTTAAAAACAACTCTACGTATATCGGTTAGACACGAATATATCACTAGCAGTGAATTGGAAACGCATTTCTGCCTCAATTCGGTTTATTAATGGAGTGTACTCACAGCCAGTCATTTGGTGAATTCAGATTTCTTGGTTCCAGTTGACACTCACATACATACTTGAATGGCTGTGTGGTAAATAACTTTCTCTACCAACCACATGGTTCTGGGTTCAGTCCCACTGCGTGGCATGTTGGGCAAGTATCTTCTACTATAGTCTCGGGCCGACCAAAGCCTTGTGAGAGGATTTGGTAGATGGAAACTGAAAGAAGCCCGTCGTATATATGTATATGTGTATATGTATATGTATATATGTGTGTGTATGCTTCTGCATCTGTGTTTGTCCCCCTAGCATTGCTTGACAGCCGATGCTGGTGTGATTAATGTCCCAGTCACTTAGCGGTTCGGCAAAAGTGACCGATAGAATAAGTACTAGGCTTACAAAGAATAAGTCCTGGGTTCGATTTGCTCGACTAAATGCAGTGCTCCAGTATGGCCGCAGTCGAATGACTGAAAGAAGTAAAAGAGGAAAAAAGAGAGAGTAAAGAGTATATATATATATATATATATATATATATATATGTATTATCATTTATTTATTTCAATGTTGGGACACTGCCTTGGATTATTTCTAGTCGAATGAATCGATCCCAATATATGTTGTCTTTGCTGAAGTTACTTCGATGTAAACACACCAATATCGGTTGTCAAACGGTGCTGATGTTTTATCGACACACATCCGGAATTACCATAGGTACTAGGGCAGCTCCGGTCATTGCGAACCTAACAATGGGCTATCTGGAAATAATAATATACCAGAAAACGTTATCCACCTTTCAAAACCCTCTTTCGCAAAACATAAAAGAAAATTGGAAAAGATTCCTAGACGACTGTTTCATCCTCTGGAATGAAAACACAGACAAACTCCTGGAATCGAAAAGACTATTAAACAGCGTCAATCCAAACATACAGTTCACAATGGAATACAACCAAAAGGAGCTCCCATTCTTGGATATACTAATTAAGAAAATAAATCTAAAAATAGAAACAGATATTTCTTACAAAATCACAGACGCCGAACAATATCTACTATTTAATTCATGCCACCCAAGACACACCAAAACAAACATCTCCTTCAACCTGACAAGAAAGATATGCACAATAGTATCAGAAAAAAAATACTAGAGACTTTAGATTACAAGAACTCAAAAACACCCTAAATGATAGACACTACCTAGTTCAAGTCATAGAGGATGAAATCAGACGTGCAACACAAATCGACGTAAGAGCCTTAAGAAAAGTTCAACACAGCAACACAGCTTCCCCGAAAATACTGCCGTACATATCCACATACAACCTTAGAAACAAAAAAGCCTTCACCATCATCACCCCAAATTTACCAATGCTCCATAAGGACTTCAAATTAAAGGCAATTTTACACACACATAAGATCATTAAAAGGCACAAACAACCGAAATCACTAAAAAAGATTTTCACAAAGGCAAAATTATTTTCTGAAAATAAAAATATGTGGTTGACCAAACTGCGCAACATGCCCGAACTTTTTAGAAGGATCAGAATTCCTTTTCAAAGAGGGACAAAAATTCAAAATCAAATCTGACTTTACTTGTGCCTCAGAAAACCTGATTTATGTTATAAGATGCTCGGGCTGCCACCAAAACTACATAGGGTCTACGGGATTATCGCTCAGACGCAAATTGGGGATTCTCCTATCTTTCGCTATATTCCCCCCTTTGTCTATTTCTGCCTTCTTCGTTCTGATGACGTCTACCATTTGCAACGAGGTAAACACCTACTTACCTTAACTTTGGTAAACAGAAACAGCTGTAAACTCACTCTTACACTCACCTTGCTTAATTAATTAAATAATGCCTTTTTAGCACAACAGAACACTTCTATTTGTTGTTTTTCTTCCATTTTCTTATCGTCTATATATACATTAAACTACGGTTTACTTTTTATATCACCTGTTGCCGTATACCTTAAACCAAGGACCATACTTACTGAGGTAATTCCCAGGTATGCCTCCGGATAATTCTATCCATTAGAGGGCTTAACATCTCTAACTTATACCTTACACACACACACACACACACACACACACACACACACATATATATATGCATGTGTGTGTGTGTGTGTGTGTGTGTGTGTGTGTGTGGTCATTCCATAAATAATGAGGTATTTTTATACTTTTAATTTTCAAAATGAAAATAAACAAAGTTCTTTTTTAATCTAAAATATACTCTCCTTAATTTTGTAGAATGTTATTCCACCTATCTGGTAGAGGTAGACTTGCATGGCTCCCTCTTCCAAAATTCACTTGTTCTTGACGAAAAATACTCCTCCAGTGCTGTTCTGACCTGGTTTACAGAATTGATACCTTTTCGTCCAAACGATTTTGAAGATAGAGGAATAAATTATAACCAGATGGGGCAATGACACCTGAGTTTACTGATACGACTTACTTTCTATTTTTGTGTCTATGTATAAGCTTTTTATCTCTCTATACTTCTTACTTACATTTCTTATATATTTTTTTTATATTTTTTTACTGATAGGACCTGCTGATAGGACTGTACTGATAGGATTTGCTTTCTATATTGTGTCTATGCATAAGCTTTTTACCCTTCTATACTTTTTACTTGGATTTTATATTTTTACATATTTTTTTAAAAATATTTTTTACATAATTATAGAGTTAGTGTTTTTGTATTTTTTCCACACGTACTTTTCTGTTTTCTCCCCTCCACCCTGTTTCTTTTGATGTGTGTCTATAGACACGTACATGGAACCTTGTATGTGCGCGCTTGTGAGAGTGTGAGTGTGCGCGAGTACGTGCGTATGTAGATATATGTGCGGGCATGCAAAAATATGCGCAGTTTTAGACGCGTTTTGACCTTATAGCTTTCCCACACAGTTTTTTGCTTTTAGCCCTATATATATATATAATATTTTTTTTTGCGTGCGTGTGTATGGGTGCGGGGTTGTTGTGTGTGTGTGAGTGTGGATGTGTATGCGTGTATATCTATGCATATGTACATATATGTATAGTCTTTGGCGAATATGTGGGTGAGCATGAGTGTGTTTACATACATGTATAGTTTTTGGCGAGTATTTGGGTGAGCATGTGTGTGTTTCAAACGAGGGTCGTTTAGTATATAAATATAGGCGAAGGTACGGATTGGTGCGCTTAAGCGAACACTGTAGACTTCTCTACTTCCTTACCTTTACACCCTCCCCTTTCCTAGTGGTCTACAGCTCTTTTGTCTTTATAACAGTCAACCACACAGTAATTTCCCTTTGTTTAACGGTCATTTTGCACAGGAATTTTCAATGGCCTGATAACTGAAGAGACGTTAGCGTGGGCTCCCACCCTGGCATCCGAAACTCGGAGTTTTATCATGGCTACCGAATAAGTGTCACATATTTTTACAGAAGTTTAATATTGAAATTTATGAGCGTCAAATCTCTCATTTAAATTTTTGATATATAACAAAGGAAATCGATCCATAAGGAGTCTACTATAGACCTTTAGGGATAAATTTTTGCTATTTTGGTAACGATTACATGTTTATCTCACCAATACATTGTGGAGATATCATTATATGAACACACACACACCACACACACACACACACACACACACACACACACACACACACACACATGTATATATATATATATATATATATATATATATATATATATATATATATATATATATATATATATATATACATACCGGAGTAAGCACATGAAATGTGCAACAAGGTGGAAAAAAGAGTACTCAAATACCAGGTAGAGTAATATGCTTTATTTAAAAGCAGCAGAAATATAACAAAAAACTGTTACTCTGAGTTTCACGTTCCCGATGAACGGGAACGTGAAACTCAGAGTAACAGTTTTTTGTTATATTTCTGCTGCTTTTAAATAAAGTATATATATATATATATATATATATATATATATATATATATATGCATGTACAAATGTAAATTTTGATATATTTGTATATGCGCATATGTGTGCATGTATATGTTTACATGCACATAATACACATTATGCATATATATACATATACACACACATCAATATATATAGACGTATATATATAAATATAAATATAAATATGTATATATATATATATATATATATATATATATATATATATATATATATATATATATATATATACACATATGTATCTGCATATATATATATGTATATATATATGTGTGTGTATGTGTGTACGTGTGGTATGTATTTATACTATGTGGTGAGGTTCATTGAAATCCCGACTACATTTTTACGCTTATATTTTTAATTTTACATGATTTTCCTAGTATTAATTTCCTTCTTTCTCAAGTGTTCATGACCCATTTTAATTGCACGAACGTTAAACTTTTCAGGTCCATTGTGTATACGCGTAGCTTTATATTCTGGATAAAATGTTTTGTAATACAAGTTACAACGTAGTTTGAAAGAAACGATACATGCATTCATATTAACAATTTTGTTATTCTTCCAATTAGTGCTTATTTGTGTATTTATGCCGTGACTTCTGTGCATTAGTTGTGCATTGAATTTCCTAATATTTTAAATAACATTTCTAATTAATCTACCAGATTTACGCAGTATATCGTGGTTACTGTTTACATGTTTCCTTTGCTTATTTGTTTGTTTGTTTGTTTTTTGTTGGTGTCTTTTTTATTTTGTCGCGTGTTATGTATAGCAGTATTTGTAGATGTATGCACCTCATGAATTCATAAAACTGAATCGCGTTATAAGCACATGTCTTCTAAAGTGAGTAGGTTTTCTCTGATGACGAAAACAACAGCTATCTGATATTCACATTCTAATTTGCCAGATAATATCGATATCAAAGTTTGGCATCAATGCTAGCAAAACACCGGGGAAGAGAATAAGTCGATGACATCGACCCCAGTGCGCAACTGGTACTTATCTTATCGATCCGGAGGGGATGAAAACCAAAGTCGACCCCGGCAGAATTTCAGCTCAAAACATACAAATGGACGGTATGATGCTAAGCATTTTGCAAGGCATGCAAACTATTATGACAGCTCACCGCTTTATTCTGCTATATCATTTTAATGTTTAATTTGAAACGGCTTACTAACTGGAAATTTTGATTCACTTTGTATATTTAGAATGTGCATTCAATATCTACATGTATATGCAGCTTGCATCATACAGGCGTATTAACAACATGACATGTTTAAGAGTGAACGTGTTGCCCACAGCAAAAAAGATACTTCAAAATCTCGTTGTGTCATTGCGCTTATTATATATTTTATATCAGTGAATATAGATTATGTGATTTACCAGTATTTCAGATGTCTAAATTGCAAACCTTATTTCAAGACATCCAACTCTACGAGGCATTAGCATATTTACCATCAAGACATCCAGCTCTATGAGGCATTAGCATATTTACCAGTTGTTCATTAATAAATATGGTATATTACCCTTTTGTTGTAATTAAGACATACAATATAGAATAGTTCAAAAGTTAAGAGCCCATTTCTGTGACTATGGCAGCTTTCTAAGAATCTTTGGTGTTATATGCGTGTTTATTGACCTCTCCCTCAACAACGCTCCACATGATCTGGGGAAGTAGGAGGCCAAATTTGGGGGTAATGTGATCATGAACATTTTCAGTCATCGATTCTTGTGTTATTAGAGTCATGTGTGATAGCGCAGAGTCTTATTGAAACACATATGGCTTTTCATTGCAAACACTGTCTATCCAGGGTTTAACAATTATTTAACAATGCAATGTAGGCGGCAAGTTTACTCTAAGGCCTTGTGGAAAGAAGCAACGATACACTACATGTCCTTCATTTCTGACAACTCCTAAAACCATTTGAGTTGTAGGAAATTTTCTATGCATAAACCTTGGAACTTCGGAAGTGTCTGCACATAACCATCTGTTACTTCTGTTTAACTTTTTCATCTTGGTCGATGCTTTTCTCGTTTAAGAAAAACCAAATCAAATGTTTTCAGTTTGTGCAAGAGCCTTTTAGATATTATGTACTGATTTCCTTTAGCTTTTGCAGACGAATTGAACGTTCTTCATCATATAAGTCTTATATCTGATGTCCCCGTGGACAACATGCCTGAACGTTCCTTCTGACACATGGAGATCTTTTGCAATTGATCTAATGAACTTTCTGAACTTTCTGAACTCAATGGACTGCTGAACTTGCTGGATAAATTCAGATGTTCGGATGATTTTAGAGTGTTTGAAATATGTTTTTATTGCATTGATACTGGTGATACGTTTCCATCTTCAGTTTCTAGCTCCTGAGAAACTTTGTAGACGAATGATCTGGCAACTTTTAGAAATCGAGATGTTTCTAAATCGCTATGCTCAGCCTTTATAACCACAATAGCAGCATGCCTCTTCATTTCTTGAGTAAGCTGAGGGTCTGCCATTATTATTTTCTGAAACAAAGATTATACAAAGTAAGCAAAAAATGCAGCAATGACATAACAAATATGTGCCTAACCACCTTACACACCCTATATATAAATACTAAGTATGATAATAATTAAAATATCTTTAATTCAATGATTTTAATGCGCAGAAAAAGAAACGCAAATGATCTAACACAACTATTTACGTTTTCTTGACTCAAATTGTACCCGATTTCTTTCCATAAAGAATGAGATACGATATTCACAGTGTGGTTTTCTTAATAGTCATATTTATTTCAACTTTTATTGTGGTTCATGTTGAGTAGCACATAACGTTTAGATTGTTTAATCAGTATCGAATTTGAGCTTTGTCTTTCATACTTTCGAGTGAATAAAGGAAGTGCCAGTTCAGTACAGGTGTCGAGATAATTATCTTACATCCTCCACCGAAATTGCTGGATTTGTGGCAAAATTTGAAACCAATTAGTATATCCACAAGCTTAATTAATGACTCATGTATGCATAATCTCTTCTATTTGATTGGATAAAGCGGGAAAACATATACATTTTGTCTAAGGAATGATTGAAGACTTTTGCATATATATATATATGTATATATATATACATAGAGAGAGAGACAAACAGACAGACAGAGACAGAGACAGACAGAGATAGACAGAGACAGAGACAGAGAGAGAAAGAAAGAGTGGTTCGTAGATATATGCAATATGTTTGTAGATTGATATAAACATATATATATATATATATAAGCATGTATACTTACGTACAAACACGTGTATGAATACCTATTTGCAAATGCACGTGAGTGTGTGTCTACTTCAGTGCGTGTGTGTGTCTACTTCAGTGCGTGTGTGTGTCTGTGTGTCTGTGTCATCAGTGTGTTATAATTTCTATGTGAAAGGGAAATACTGGGAATCTTTAGAGAGATGCTTTATTACTGATAACAAGCTACGAAATGAATCTGCGCGAAAGCTTTAAAGAATATTATATGAGGTGAAGTTTTGTCTTATTTTCCCACCTTTGTAGTTGAGATTAATGCAACTGGGTACTTAGACCTATTTCTGGGCGCTTTTTTCCTCCTTAAGCTATGTAAACTTCATTCAGCGATATACACTCAAGTCATCTTAAAAATTTATGTTTAGTTGAACTCAAAGTAAGACAATAGTTGTCCAATTGCTTCTGCGAAGTCCGAAAGAGATTTCATAGTTGTCATCTCGTTCTTTGATTAAAAAAAAATATTGTATCTTTCTTTAAAGCCATTTAAATTCTGGATAATCGTCGACACATTGGAATGACCTGTCATAATTCGTTATCAATCACAATTATCTCTTGTAGAAAATTTGATTCAATTAAGAATTTATTTTTATAGTATTTTGTATAATTGGCTCTTCATTCGAGTTCAAATTCAATTCACTGACTAGAGTCCGCTATTTCTTTTCTTTTATTTACCTTTCCTTCCTCAGATTATGTAAGCAAAACGGAGCCAAAAAATACTTCAGAGTGGCTGGTAGCATGTATTTGAACATCAATTATGATGAAATTATCTTATTTAGTTTTGGTATTTGGTGCGCATGTATCTTGACGTGAACAAGTGATTTTGCGATGGTCATTATATGTGTATGTGCAAATGCATATGCGTTTGTGTTTGTATGTGTATGTGTTTATGTCTAATCAGGAATTTATAATTTTGATGTCATAGGGTAAGTGGGAATCTTCTGACAGATCCTCTATTATCGGCCTACAAACTACGAAAGGAACTGTGCTAGTAGTATTAAACACACGCATTTCTTCAATATCAGTTGGTCAAGAGGTGAATTGTCTAACCAACTAATTGATTGTTTGTTTAACGTGTTGTTTTAGCAACAGACTGATTGTGTATGTGTCAGAGATATTTCATTGCTTTACAGAAATGATATGCAGCCACTCATCCATATCTGCTTCGAGTCTACCTGAGAGCCAGTTTTGTGCTAGTGTATATGCTTGCGTGTATGTGTGCTTGTATAAGTGTTGTTGCTTACAAAAGAAAGGAAGGGTGAGAGCCAATGAAAAGTATGTGTATCTGTGTGTATGCGCGTGTGTGTGGGTGAGTGTGCGCGCGTATGCATATGTATGTGTGATTGTGTATGTACACTCGCATGACAGCCTATAAGTGTATCCGTGATTGAGTCTGCATTGGCTTTCTTTGGCTTCTTTAATGATTAGGTCTCTTTTTTGAAGGACAACTCAGTCCCAGATCTGATGGAAACTGCTTGTCGTCCAGTAAAGATTTATGACTGTAGTTCTTTACGTGGGGAAGTGTGAGAAGGGGAGGGACTAAAAGAAGAGTGTGCATGTGTATGAAATCGTTATGTAGTTATACATTTATAACTCACATTTATAAGTAACCGATTCGGGTAAAGGGAGCAATAGAATAAGTGCTACGTTTTAGAAAAGGTCTTGGGATCGATTTGTTCGACTAAAACACTTAATGGCGTCGTGCGGTGATACTGCAGCATGTTCTCAGTCACATGACTGAAACACGGGAAAAATAAAAAAAAGATTATATATGTATGTATGTATATATGTATGTATGTATATATATATATATATATATATATATATATATATATATATATATATATATATATATATATATATATATATATATATATATATGTATATAATATAGGATAAAATCTTTATAAGAATCTTATCAAGTAGTCAGCGTGAAAAAACCTCATGATGAAAAAAAACTCATCATTTTTTCCCTAAATATATATAAATGTTTTTAAGAGATTAATTTTGAAAGCTGCATTCCCTCGCTTTCGGTAAATATGTTGCTTATTTTTTGGTAGTTTTTGACTTATTTAGTCCGTCTAAGCGTGAGGCATTACTATATAGTTAATGCCCTTATATAAATTATATATATATATGTATATATATATATATATATATATATATATATATATATATATATATATATATATATATATATATATATATATATATATATATATATTAGTAATATGCAAGGCAGTAGTTATGCGACTAGAAGATTACATAGACAAATAAGCAATATATTTAAACAACGTTACGTAAGAATTACTTTTATCGTTCCCAAATATTTTACATTAAAAAAAAAATTCACTTTAGTAGTTTTTATAGAACAAAACAAGTGATGTAAAAATTACCTGTTCTGTTATGGCGTGCCAACTCGCTGAGTGTAACGTTCTTATTATATGTGTAGTGCAGCTAATTCATTAATGCTTAGCTAACTATTCTATATGTGTACTACTCTTATTATATTTAATTTTCGATCTGCTTTGGATTCGTTGCTGTATCACACTAATTATCGATATATTCAGCTATCATTCAAGCCTATTTCAAAAGTCATACATACACCCTCATTCCTACATATACATGCATGAGTGTGTGCATGTATTTTATGTATATATATACATATATATATATATATATATATATATATATATATATATATACGTACGCTATGTATGTTTGTATGCCCTCGTCCATATACGTATATATATATATGAGTGTGGTGTGTGTATGTATGTAAATATATCGGGAGAGACAGAGAGAATATGTTATGATTTATTTCGAAGTTAATAAATGAGTAATACCATCCCAGTAACGCCTATTGAATACGTAAACGACATATCTTCCTTGATGTTCGATATTACATTTATTGATTAGTCATTTTGGAGTAGAAATCCATACACTTCTACCGGATATTCTTTGATATATTTTCATGTTACTCAGCACACACACACGTATATACACACATACATCATATATGTTTAGATGTATATATATATACATACATGTATATATATATATATTTCTCTCTCTCTCTCTCTCTCTCTCTCTATATATATATATATATATATATATATATATATATATATATATATATATACGTAACCATATATGAATATATATGTACAGACATGCATAACTGTCTTACACAGAGATTAACAATTGCTTAGCCCGTTAAATGTGCCCCCAACCAGCCCTTGTAAGCTTTTCACAAAATCAATATTACTTATGAAAATCAATGATTTATTTATGGAACATTTTAAAGAAGCAATAATATGTACATAGAATATTCCTGAATTGCTTTGGTCATACTGTTTTATTGGGAAAGAGAAAAATTATTTTGAAAGTTATGGGAAACAGTTATTTTTAAAGTTGTGAGAAATCGAATGCAATAGAAAATATATGAACTAAAATATTTTTTATCGAAAAATAAAATCATTAGAACAAGGTTTTCCTTTCTCTATTTACGTTAATTTCGTTAATTATATAGTATTATCACCACTACCAAAAATGTCATTATGATGATGCGGATGAATATAATTCTTGTTTTCCTTGTTATTATTATTTGTCGTTTTTGTTGTTGTTGTTGTACTTGTTCTTGTATCAGCAGCAATATATAAAGTTGCAGTGTTGCTGGTGGTTGTGTTAACAGCAATGTCAGTTAATGTGGTCGCAGTTCTTGTTGCCTTTTTCATAAATTTATTCTCTAATCTAATTCTGCCTTCATTATAGGACATTGTCAATGAATTCATACACACAGCCACACACACACACACATACACACACACACACACATACACACACACACATACACACACACATACACATTCACACACACATCTGTATATGCATACACACACACACACACACACACACACACACACATATATATACCCATGCATACATATATATATATATATATATATATATATATATATATGTATTTGTGGTGTGTGTGTATGTATGATCGTATGAATTTTAAAATACATCATTTATTTGTTATCCTTTCCCTCATATTCCTATCTCTCGCTCACCATTCAGCATTCATTAAGTTTCACTAGAATTATTGCTGGTTTAATTGTTAGGTGAATTGCCACATTTTACTAAACTTATACCCATGAAGAATCGGCAAATGATATTTTCAGTAATGTAAACTGCGGAAATTAAATTCAAATGTCGTATCTATATCTATCTATATATCTGATGGTAACATATTTTCCATGAATTCCAAAATATGAAGGTTTCAGTATTTTACTGGATTGGTATTTGAAGCTTGTGTGCTTTGCATATAATGGTAGCACATACAGTATTTGTATAAATATTTCTTCTCATATCAAATTTTCTTCAATGCAGCTGATTTTACGTATACTTCTGCATTTTGATTTATACAGTACGATTATATCTTTCCAGCAGATGTAATATATTCAATTTATAGGTAGTGTATGAAAACAAATTTCAGTCATGTATAAGATGTTTGAAATCAATATGAATTTCTAATGCTATGTTCCTATTTTAGGTAGTTCTACAAAGGACTCCATAATTCAAGAGTTTTAGTAATTATCTGTTCATCCCATAAGTAATGTCTGAAATGTGATCTAATTTTACATTTTATTAAAATTCAACCCTGCATATAATTCCCATCGCTATCGATTACTACCTTTCATCTACTCATCATTTCTTTTAATTCCATTGGCAAGAAATTCTTTTGGTTTTGATGAGAAGGAAGAGAGGACAATTTCGACCACCTGTGGGATTTTGAACACTAATTCATTTAAATGATTCTGTAAACCTCGAAAAAATGGTAATCAGGAAGTGGCAAGATCCGGAGAATAAGGTGAGTGAGCGATTTTCTCCTACCTAAGTTCCTCGTCGTCTTCTCATGTAATTTTTAATGTGTGGGGTTTTGCATTATTATGATGGAAAACTACTCCCTTACGATTCGCTATATCAGGCCTTGTTATTATTCAAAACAGAATCGAAATGCTCTAATTGTTGGCAATATGTGAGAGCTGTAGCTGTTGCATTAGTTGGTAGCATGTCAAAGTGAATGACTCCAATACAATCCCACCAAACAGAAAGAAGAAACATTTTTGCATGGAGGTTCTTGTTGGGTTGAGGTTCTCCATCACAGCGCAATTGCTTGGGTCGCTTAACATTTTCTTTAAAAAAATCCAGTTTTCATCATTAATCACTAAATCTGTCCAAATATGGTGAGATACCTTCACGAGAGTGATGAGATAAGCAGATGCTCACTCATTAATTTTGGTTGGCTTCTGTCAAATCATGGTGAACCCATTATCTGAATTCGGGTATCTACCCAAGTTGTTAAAAGTGGCAGTGAACAGCTGAATAGCTTGAATAGAGATTGCCTGCCAATTCTTAAACTGACACAGCATTATCCTTCTTAAAGTCTGAAAATAGAAACTCATTACCAAATTCAACAGGCTGTCCTATTGGTAGCCTCTCTCTTAGGTTCAAGTCACCAGCTTTGAATTTTGCAAACCGTTTTCTACAACTTCGTTCGTTTACGCACTCTTCCTCATAAACGGAATGAAAATTCTGGGTTGCTTCTCCTGTACTGTTTCCCTTTTTCAACTTGGAAATTATTATGTACCTTAAATGCTCCCTCAATACGTCCAACTTTGAGGGATTCATATTAGTAGTTAATTCAGTCAGATTATTCTATAAAAAGAAGTTTCATTATATTCATGGTTTCCAAATTCATATCAATTAATACAATTTGACATTTCAGAATACTGCAAATTTTGATAGAAATTACATATATGATATTTCGGATATTATTTGTGGGATGACTGATGTGACCACCTGTGAAATAACTTCATATCAGCAGATTTACATACGATATCAAATGAAATTTTAAGTTCAAAGTGCGGTGAGCGATATTCATCTGACACCGATTTTTTATCCACGCGGATTTAAATAAAATCAATTTTGCACGAAAGTCTGGAAGTTGATATTTTCGGCCGCGCATGGGAATTGTTTACCGTTCAATGCAATGACCAACTAATGTGGCAACATCATGTTTCTATAGAATTATTCAGAAATAATGTTCTATAGAATTATTCAATATACAGTAATATAAATAGAGACTATGTCGGCCTAAACAGTATTATAAACAACGGAAGATTTTACCCAAGATCATCAAAAGAAGCACCAGAATTTAATAATTCATAATAATGAAGAGATACCATAAAGAGTTGTCTGATGATGGGTTGTGCTTGAACCTTTTGAACACCTATTGAAGGGCTCCAAACAACCATAACGCTGAAACTTTCGTAGGAACTGTAATGTAAACATGTATTTATCCTTTTTGCAAACTGTCGGTCTGTGCGTCTGCCTTTCTTCCTCTCTCTCACTTTATATATATATATATATATATATATATATATATATATATATATATATATATATATATATATATATATATATATATATATATATATAAATATAAATGTGAGTTTAGAGAGATATATTATCCGGACCGATACCGTAGTAGCTTTCAGTTATGTTCCAGGTTACGGCTAACCGCGTCCATGACTACTAGGACTTGTTACTCACACTGTAAATTCCATCGATGTGTATTTGGTGTTCGCTTCACTGGATCGTAATATTATCTGAAGTGTCTATTTGCAATGATTATAATGATAGAGAATACGGGGAAAGACAGAAAACGAAACTGCACAGAAAATTATACCCAGTTGATTAAGCAACTGCACATGCTGTCTGCAGCAGGAATCCGTGTTGATCGATTTAATCATATAAAAATATGCCGTATGACATACCGTAAAATAAAATGAAATAAATTTTGAGGATGTACCAGTGTCCATGTTCTCTGTAGATATTATTATTATTGCAAATACACACACACACACATACACTAAAAGACGAAAAGAAATAACAACACAAAAATACTCTATATATTTGCTGAAGAGAACAGAAAATGAACTACAAAATATGCCAACTGTATGTAACAAATATCACAAGCGCACACCCCAAAATATTATGACATAGCCAGCTGGTGTATATACTCCGTCAGTCAATATTGAACATGATTTTGAGAAAGACTAGCTGTTGCTCACTCATGCATATCTATCCTCACTATGTCACCGAGGATTCTCTAAGAAAAACCTAAAGACTTGAACCAATCCAACTCAGCACTTATGTAGAGAGAATTGGAGTTGTCTAAATGCTAACAGGTAGACTAGACACAGTAATGCATTTCATCCGTCCC
>NC_142945.1:22189032-22256532 GCF_046866305.1 Octopus bimaculoides | reverse complement strand
GTGTATGTTCGGCTCGGTATGTATGCATGCGCATATAAATAATGCATGCACACACATACACACACATATATCTATCTATCTATCTATATGATTTCTATATAGAAAGATTTTTCAAGTAGATACTCATATACACTCATACATAAATACATACGTTTATCGCTAGCTACCTAGCTTGTTGGATAGATTGATAAATAAGCAGCTATATGTAAGAGCACATCAATTTTAGTAAAGCCAATTTTATGAAAGAAATTTGGCGTATATAAAAGCAAACTTATGTTCTCTTTGAAGAAATGTAATTATATTCTTCATTGCATAAGTTTCTGTTTTCTCTATATTGATATTGTTTAATTTCACAACAATATCCCTTGCAAGCAGAAAGAAAAAATAATATATTTTTCAAACCATTATCTGTCAGCAAAAATAAAACAAAACAAAAATATATAAATAAATGCACCAAAGAAAGGAATATTTAATAAAGAATAAAAAATTATGAGTATTTTCCTTATCAAATATTTCTATATCTTAGAATAAACAAAATTGTCATATTAGATTGTGAATAATATTTCCTGGAAATTATGGATTTGTGTCTTCTAACAAGAAATATAATTTATATCGTTGTAGATGTATATGTGCGAGGAATAGGTATTCTTCAGTATGGGTTTGTGTGTATCAGTGTAGACGTGTCTCTCTCTGTCTCTCTCTCTCTCTCTCTCTCTCTCTCTCTCTCTCTCTCTCTCTCTCTCTCTCTCTCTCTCTCTCTCTCTCTCTCTGTAATTCTTTGGGCTTGTGTTTTTGCATGTACGTGTGGGATAATTCTTTTGTAAAATGAATATGAATGATTATCTACAGATAAAATTAATATTAAATATTGAAAACAATATAAATTCCAATTCCTCCGAAACTCTAACATATACGTATGGTATATATACACACACATACTTTTATGCATGGGAACATATATACATCTATGTAAACGTGCATGAAATCTGTGACTTTATGTATATGGCTTCATGTAAAGGATTAAATACTGAAGACAGCATTATGAAAACCGTAGATTGAAATTTCGTAAACATCTCCAATGTGAAATGAAATGAGAGATTGCCTGCTGTAAGAGATCTGGTCCACTGATCAGAGAACCATTTCATGTTTACGATATCATAATGATTAAATATAAGCCTCATCCAAAGATTGCATGCACTAAGTTTATATTGTATAATAACGTTGTCGAAAGGAATGCGTGAGTAGCATAGCACGTACAGAAACGATGTCAACAAAGGAACTGGGGAGGCATTAGGAGAAGGCAATTGATACAAGTATCATTAAATTAAAAGTAAAAAAATGGAGAAAGTCCCATCTGTCGGGTAATCTGTTATTTGATGAGTGATCGTGTTTCGAATGACATTATTGAGCAGCTGTTATGTGTTTCAATGACGGCCTTAATATTATTTCTCCTATGACGCTACCCATAGAAGTAGATGGATAACTTGTTCCATTTCTCTCAGTAGCCATTGTGCATGCTGTTCTCTGCACTTAACATAACAAGAGATGTTTTCCAAATATATTTCTTTCATAAAACGTTGTTGACATAGGAGTTATCTTGCCCTTTCCAAAGCATTGGCATTTCGAATGCTTCCCATCAATATAATATATATAGAGAGAGAGCTCACTTCTTTTGTAAAAAAAGATACTTAGCAAATGATAATTTAGAAAGTGGTATACTGCAACACGTATCCCTGAACATTGAAATAAGGCAGCGTTCACACACGCTGTAGCGGGTGTTTTAGAAAATACAGTGTTTCCAATGTTATAATTAATGGTAGTCCCTGCAATCACATTTAATTTAAGGGTACTGCCAACTACGTTCGAACAATGGTTATATGAAACCCACGCACTGGCCACACTAAATACATGCACGGTATTATATATTGGGAAAAAGGGCATTTCTGTTCATTTTTATCATATATCACGTAGGTTGTGGGCTTGTTTGAAGGAGGGAAGGGACAGGTTGGGAAAGATATGCGAAGTGGAAAGGTCGAACTACAGTCACTGGAAGGCTCGGAGAATGGTGCGTTGGAGGAGTAGGTAGGATGGAGGGTGGTAGGTGAAGGGAAATGGGAGGCGTGCAACAGCAGGATTGGTGCGAGGAGAGAGAGCATGGTCAACGGAACGTGTTCTGGCAAGGGCGGTATGGGTAGTAGTGGGGGAATATCCACGAAGGGTGAAGTGGCGAGCCATGAGTTGAGACTGAGTCTCAAAGTCATGGTTGTCACTGCAGAACCTGCACAGGCGGAGGAATTGAGAGAAGCAGATGGGGTGCTTGTTGTGGGTAGCGTGGGAGCAGGAGAAGTTGAGGTATGAGTGTGAGTCGGTGTGTTTCTAGTGAATAGAAGTAGTGAGAAATGTGCTGTGTATGTTGACCGAAATGTCGGGAAAGGTGACATAAGTTTTGGAAATGGTGCAGGAGAATTCGAGGGCAGGATGGAATGATTGGACAAAAGAGAGGAACGAGTCTAGTTGTTCCAGGGAGTGCTAGGTCACATCGATACAGTCATAAATTAAACGACCGTAGAATTCGGGAGTTGGCTCAGTGAATCTTGAAAATATTTGGGCTTTAATGTAGCCAACGAACAATTTCGCATAGTTTGGGCCTATTCTCGCTCCCGTGGCTACTCATTAGTCTTATTGGTAAAACTCCCCCACGAACGAGAAGCAGTTGAGGTAGAGAACAAGTTCGGCCAGACGAAGACGTGTGGTCGTGTCTGGCTGGAGTTTCGGTCGAAGTGTTTCAGGGCAAGAATCACTTCGTTGTGTGGAATCACTTTTGATATCAAGAGTGAAGACTAGATTGCAGGGGCCAAGAGGGGAGGAGATAGAGTTGAAAAGACGGAGAGCATGGTTAGTGTCGTGGATGTGTGAGGGGAGGGATGCCACTAGGGACGCAAGTATACGGTCGAGGTATTTCGGGATCATTTCTGTGGGGCAGTTATAGGCGGAAACGATGGAGCAGCCAGTGTTATTGGGCTTGTGGATTTGGGGAAGGAAGTAAATGGTGGGTTGCGAGGAGTGCGGACAATGTGGTTTGAGGCGGTGACAGGGAGACGGTAGGAGGAGATGAGGTCATGGATTGTGGAGGATACAGTCTGTTGGTAGCTTGGCGTGGGGTTGGAGGGCATAGGGCAATATTTATATATATATATATATATATATATATATATATATATATGCACGTATAGTGGGTTTAATACACATATAAATCGATTATGTTTGAGATCCTTTTAATTGAACAAAACAGTCTGATAAGCTACCTACACTGACGAATGGTTCAAAGAGTGAGAGCAGAGACACTTACCCCACCCACCTCTCCACTCCAGTTGTTACGGATTATATATCTTGAAAAGTTAAGATAAATTCTACTGCTGAAAAGTCAACGGCACTATGTAATGTCTGACACAAGGCATAAAATCAGGTACGAAACGGCGACGTAACTGGCAATATTATGCCTAAAAGAAGCTGAAGGATTTTAGATGATTCATTACAATAGGAATGATAATCGAGGTTTGTTCAGAGCTATTAGAAATATATGCCAGCAAGTCATATTGCGATTGACTTTCATATACGCATTCCTTCCAAAGAGCATTATAACCGAAACGCGTGATATACGTATATGGATGTGCGAGTCCGTCTTTCTGAATATGTGTGTGTGCATACATGTACATACATATACATACACATACATATATATATATATATATATATATATATATATATATATATATATATATATACATACATATATATACATATACATATACATAATATATATATATATACATACATATATATATATATATATATATATATATATATATATATATATATATATATATATATATACATTTATACATACACAAAGAGAGTGAGTAAGGAAGGAGATAAGTAGGAAGAAAATGATCTAGATACGTTGACTGATAGATAAGAAGGGAGAAAGAAACATATAATGAGAAATGCTTGTATGGATTGCTAGTGACTCATATTCGTAACCTTTGGCTTGTGGTGATATCTACAAGGCATCAGTGAAACGTACGCGTATGTGCACTGATATCGAATGAGATCACTTGATTTGAACATATTAGTAAATGGAATCCGGTAACGTACATAAACTACGGATTCAATCGAATGAGCTGGATACTATATGAATGGAAATAGTTAAACTATAACAGCTGGAAAGACGAGCAATGTTAAAAACTA
Organism: Octopus bimaculoides; assembly: GCF_046866305.1. Classification (NCBI taxonomy): domain Eukaryota; kingdom Metazoa; phylum Mollusca; class Cephalopoda; order Octopoda; family Octopodidae; genus Octopus; species Octopus bimaculoides. The sequence goes on along the minus strand of NC_142945.1, from coordinate 22,252,284 downwards.
TCCACACCCAAACTCATACGAATAGAAGAGACCAATCTGAATGAGACCAGTGTCAGTTTCAAATAGACAACTGCTAGTAAGTAAAGTATAGCGAAACAAAAAGACACTAAAACAAGATATTACGAAGATAAGATTATATCAAGATGCAAACTACGTAGCAATATGCTGAGGTAGTTGACCATCTCAATTCTGGTCGCTCAGTTGTTCACAAGTATGCCTAGTGAGAAGATAGCGTCGTCAGTAATGTCTACTACGAAATAGGGTAACTCTTTCACATGAATACGGATTAGTTATAGCGTATACGTGTGTGGAAAACTATACAAGATAAAGAATTCGCGACACTAAATTTATATACGAATGAAGGTTGACTAACAAACCAAGACGATCTTCTAGATACAACTTTAAGATCGTTTTAATTCGATAATCTGTTTCATACACAACCCATACGATGTGCAAGCAGGTTTCTACAAAATATCAAAGCACAGAACATTCACAATTGCAACGTAATAGAATAAAGCAACACACACAATCTATAGTGAAAGCGATCACAAACGAATATATATAAAACTGTTATAAATGACGGAAATATATTTCTCACCCTTACCATCCGATACTGAAAGATGTAACACATTTCACACAGAATATAAAACCCTACACCCAAAAAGTATCTGACTGGTTAAGTGGTGATGCATGACAAAGAAAGAGACAGGCAGAACAATAAAACTAAGGCCAATGAAACGAATTGTACAAGAAGAATATACCAATGCAATTCCACATCGTCAATGGGCAATACTGCACGAACTTCATGTCTACGTAAGTTCACCTGAGAATAGATTTGTATCATGCGCAAAATTTTGAAATTTTGATCATCATCATCATCATCATCATGATATATTATAAAGAGAACTTGCTTGGTTGTAAGGCACCAATTCCGAATTTTAGTGCCATTCTCTTGTCTGTATATAAATTGTTTGTCAAGATTAGAAATACGAATGGGTAATCACATATTTCCAAAAACAAAATTCCATTTACTCCTGCTTATAAAATGTCTCACAGCTCAATGCTAGATTTCTTATAGCATCTCATGGCCTCACGGTTGTAGAACTAAGGCATAAAAATTTAACAGGTCTTATATAGGGTACTCATTTCCTATGTGTTATGATAATAGGCACCCCCTACCCTAGTGAGATTTGAGCTTAGAATATTCAACTAATTATGCAATGGTTCTGCTTCTGAATTATCATGTGCCAAGCACAATATTAAGCTGAGAATAAAAGAAAAAAGTACAAATAGTTTGCATGTCAGGGATACATTAGAAGTGCATGAAACAAAATTGCTTTATTGATGTTTTGGGTAAAAAAAAAATCGATAACTGCATTGTTTAACATAAAGAATAAAATCAAAAATCTATGTGATGCGTTGATAAAAGATGAAATAACATACAGAATGTCAGTAATGGAGACAATACATATTGTTTGCAAGTAAATGTTTCTTATGAATAATATCACGAAGAAAACTCTTTTACATCCAAACATTATTGTCGATTGTTACATGTCAGATGTGTCTATAGGAAGTCATAAGACAACAATATGTCAAATAACACGTTTTGAATGCCAATATTTCATAACGAAATGAAATTGTGTACTATAGAATAACATATTTCTCAAATAAAACAATATGTAATGGTGTACATAAGTTTTAATATTAAGAAAATATGCCTGAGCATATGATTGCTCGGAGTTAATATTGGTGGTGATGCCTTTGAAGACAATGGTTATTACTTTGGTTTAATTGGAAGTAATGTGGGAGAATATGCTATAAAATAAATTCTTGCAACATCTGCTGTTGTAATATTTAAAGTACCGTCTCGATTAGAGAAAATATATTGCTAAAAGTAATATATGACAGCTGATTCTTTGAATGTTAACATGAATCATTAAAAATGTAACAGAAGATGACATATAAGCTGATATGTAGAGTAATATATGTCTCCTACATGTGACAGATTTCTAAGTATTAGCAAACTCATCTACTTGACACTACGCTTTATTGAGAAATATCGAAGATATCAATGTTACAATAATTGTGAAGCGAGCTGAAAATTTTATCGAGTGATAGCATTCTGAAAGGGAAATGAAAAAAAGAATTAGCTAATTAAATTTAAAGGGAACAACTTCACAAGAAACGAACATTTTAAATAGGTAAAAATAATGAGTATGTCGCATTATTTATCGACACACACACATACACATACACATTTTTATATGATAGGTATTTGGGAAGAAATATATCTATCTATAGAAAAGTCATGGATACGTATATATACATATACATACATATATACAGGATGCGACGGGTAAATTGTCACAATGTTATATTTTTAATTTCGCACATGCGCATTCTTTGTCTTTGATTTTGTTGACCACACATTATGGTAGGATCAGTTGGGCACCGTCTGTGAGAAAAACAACACCATGATGCAATTCACTCGACCAGAAATTCGGAAACGACTTGCTGTACTGCTTGGCATCCGCGCCGGAAGCTCCAATACGAACATTTCAGAGTGTTTGTGTCTCAATCTAAGGACATGTACCGTGAGGGATAAAAATGAAACATCCAGTCAACATCATGGTGTTTGGAGTGATCACAAGTGATGGTGATGTTAAGGCTCCATTCATCTTCCCACACTACTCCTACGGGAAATGCCTGGAGAACCCAGCCATGGCTGCCAGACAATTTCTGTAACCACATCATCACCCCAACATCTGTCCACCTAACTCCACAGACTTCAACCATCTTCATTATTATGTGTGGGGCGCATTTGAGCGAGATATCGACAAAACTCCTTGCAACACCAAATATGATCTGAAAGCAAAGATTATAGCAGCATCCATCAACTTAAACAAGGAGACCGTCCAGAAGAGCTGGCTATTTTATTGAATAAGTTTACTCTTTAGTATTTCAAGATATCTTTATGTAATTTGGGTAAATATATCTGTTAAAATGAGATGTCAATAGCATTTTCATTTCTGCGTAATTTAGACGGCAGATTATCATCACACCCTTTATATATTATGCACAAATATATATATATATATATATATATATATATATATAGTTCAATTTACATTGAAAGTCAACAAAGTTTGCTTTAGAAGCGTTGAGATGTATTGAAAGATACAGATAAGGAAATAATTTTATTCTCAAACGCAGGATAATGGTAATAACATAGCATGAAAAGTGTAAACTAACTATATTCTGCAGAAAAATGTGTCGGTGGCCAGCCATAGGACTCGAACTCACATGCTTGTGATTACGCGTCTAGTGCTTTACCACTAAGCTAAACTGGCCCAACAACAATTTCTTCTACTAGATTATTTATATATCCTAAATTAGAAGAAGAATTTGTCGTTGGGTCAGTTTAATTTAATAGTAAAGCACTAGACGCGTAATCCCAGAGATGGGAGTTCGAGTCTCAGTGCGGGACGCCGATCGATTTTTCTGCAAAATATGGATAGTATATCCTGCTCATGCGATACTATTAGCATTATCCTGCGCTTGAGAATAAAATTATTTCCTTATCTGTATCTTTCAATACAATTTATATATAGATATACTTTATTTAAAAAGTAGCTGATATCACAATAACTACGTGTGTCCTTTTATTCTTTTACTTGTTTGAGTCATTTTCACTGTGGCCAGGCTGGAGCACCGCCTTTTAATCGAAGAAATCGACCACTGGACTTATTCATTGTAAGTTTGGTACTTATTCTATTGGCCCTTTTTGCAGAGCCAAAATATTACGGGGACGTAAACACACGAAGATCTATTGTCAAGGGATGGTGTGGAACCATGTGGTGGAGAAGCAAGCCTCTTTCCAGACAGCCATGCCTGCGTCTATTATGTATATTTGTATATATATGTATATATATATATATATATATATATATATATATATATATATATATATATATATATATATATATATATATATACACACATATATATATATATATACATACATACATACAAATATGTATATATATACATATATATATATATATATATATATATATATATATATATATATATATATATATATATATATATATATATATATATATATATATATATATGCATATCTATATATATGCATATATATATATATATATATATATATATATATATATATATATATATACATATATATAAACACGCACACAGACACACATCTAAGCAATTATGTGGATGGAAAATTGGACATCAAAGATATAAAATAGATGAAATACAAAATATGTACATATGTATACATACGAAACGAGAGAAAGTAAGCGATGAACACATTCAGTTGATGAATTTATATGTATGAATATATACCTTACACGTCGGCGCATAATACGGCTGGGTATACAAGGTGGCCCCCAGTATTTCCATTGAAAAAGTGGGTTTTGAACTATAGCTGCTGTATACGTTTACTCTAAGTGTTTGTGGAAAGTAGCTCGAGCACCAAAGGTGCGAGATTCATAGCTAATGGGGTCGAGTGAGCTGTAGCTTCCGCAGCTACCTGTTAAGCCTCCACTTTTCTTGTATTTCAATAGCGTATGCTCCCACTTTCAGCTTAAAACCAGCTTCGTATTTCCTTCGTTTATCACTTACAACCATGACGGGTTTTACAGTTGCTGGAAATTAATGTTTACCTAGTTAGAGTATTGCTGCTTATGAAAATCTCTCTGTAATTGTTTAAAAGTAAGCGGTACCGTAAGGTTTGTGATTCCTCTGATTGATCCGAACTGCCTAGTCACAGAATGTACATGCTACTAATCTGTCGTTGCAGGTAGGTAAGTTACTGTAAACTACACGTGTCTTGAAAGCCCATATCTGTCTGAGCGCTGTCAGAGAGAGCGCACTAACGAGGTAGTGGAAGCATTAAGTTTTCTATTCGTCAGCTGTTGCAAATGGTGACTGGTGTCTGTCCGCTATGTTGACCGTGCTGTTATTTTAATATAATCTTATTATTAAACATACGTGTATCGGTAGAGAATGCTGAATTGTAGAACCATAGGATGTATGTGAATGTTTTACGGTATTCTCCATCGGTATGTACAAGTATCAGTAGAAAATAATGCGCAGTAGAACGACAGGATCTATGCGAGTGCTTTCACTGTTCCCCATTGACAATGGTGCTGCTCTAAACCACAGGAGATAAGGTTTGGATTTAAAGTTCAATGATGCATACAAAAATTAATAGCTGTTATGCTGTCAGTTAAGATTGTTTGTGGAATATATACAGATACCAGTCACATAAACTCAATACTGAACTTAATAATCCTAAACATAACTGTGCAACAATAAACGAAAAACACTATGTCAGTTCCTATAAATTTCTCTCCACTTTGGTTAAAAAAAAAAGGTATCCTGAGTAAATAATCCTATATTTTCAAATAATTCAAACTTAGTTCCTGAAATTTGGAAATCAAACTAACTCTTGTAAACATACATTTCAACAAGCACCTACAGTCGCATTACATGCAAATCTATGAAATATTTTCAACACGCATACACACATATCTAAAAGATTAAGCATCTCAAAAGTATGTGAGCAAATACATCGTCATTTACTCCGTAGAAAATTTGTAATATCTATAATAGTGTGTGTGTGTGTGTGTGTGTGTGTGTGTGTGCGCGCGCGTATTTATACGAATAACTCTTCGTTTGTGAGTGTGCTTGTGTGTGTGTGTGTGTGTGTGTGTGTGTGTGTGTGTGTGTGTTTTGGTGCGTGTGCGTGAACGTTTGTCTGACAGTATGTGTATCGGTGACTGAATTCTAAATACTCTATTATATAAGACCTCTGACACATCAAATATCGTGTTGAGGTCCGACAAAATTTTCTGTAGATTCACAGTAATTTTTACACGTTATATTATATTTAAATATAATCGTATGACATGATAATTATCAGGGAACAGCCGGAACGCATATGTAGATCGGAACGCATATTTTGATACGTTATGGTAAAACATGAATATTCAGGAATGAATATACGTACATGTAAAGAATATTTTTGATGGGATGATGATTTTCTAAACAGCACCAGGTGTTTCTATAGTATTGAAAAAATTAATTTCAGTAAAAATTGAATGAAAGGAAAGAAAGGTAATAACGATTTCGATAAATTAGAAGTTACCCTGACCATGTAGATTCTCTCCCCGGCTTTCTGTACATTTTGATAAGGTACTTTTGAAATAGTTCAGTACGTCTCATATCTATATATACTGTTATATCAAAAGAGCATCCTTGTTAGCAGTTTGAAAACGTGTTGTATGGAACACTCTACAACGTTAATATAGCCTATGAATATACAGTGCTGAACAAGGTAACGAGAAATAACCCTCACATTGTTATTCTACTTGCGATGAAAAGCATTACATCATACATTTCAGCATCCGTTCTTTTCAGAACTCAATATAGTTGATGTATACATATTATCATAGCTGAAACATGTTAGATGACATGTCAAATCCGGCAAGGCCAGGCTGTTGCTAAACGACAGTGAAAATATTCTATTAAAAATAATAAATCCCACCACTCGATGAATATCATTATTTTCGTTTCATCTTTCTGAGGTCAATTAATTTAATTACCTGTCATGTAATATATTCGATTTAATCGATTAAATCCATGTCCCTAAACGCAATGCATTCTTGCGGTATCAAAAATCAATATATTGGTCATTCATCTAACAATCCAAAACTTTACTAGAAGTAAAATTTAATCCATATTCTTGCGAAGAACTTTTTCTATGAAAATATTCAACATCCATTTTCGGATTTGATGGAAGTATAGTTGTTAGTTCATATTACTTACAATATGTTAGTATCCTGAATATATTTATATTAAAGAGAACAGGTGCTATAATTATAAAGAGCATTTTATATAGTAGCAGGTAAGCATTTCATACCAATAATCACGTTGTACTAATAACTTCTCTAGAGGAGATATGATATGTGCCACTGAATGAATATTATCCAGTATTCAATTCTCGTTTATATTTCCGTGCCAGGATCGATGAAATTCAAAATACACAAACACACACACACACACACACACACACACACACACACACACACACACACCGATATATATATATATATATATATATATATATATATATATATATATATATATATATATATATATATATTAAAACAGGTATGTTGTTTATAAAATATAGGTATATGTCTGTGCATGTGTGTGTGTGCTTGTGTGTGTATATATATGTACGTATATGTGGTGATATACATATATACATGCACACGTACATGCATACATGTATATAAATACATATATACACACGCATCTATATTTATATATCAATAATTTAATTAATCTTGATAGGATGCAAAGAAAAAATATTTATATATAAATGTGTGTGTGCGTTTATTGGTGATTGTAAGTCTTTGCATATGCATTTTTGAAAGCATTCAAGTGTTTCCCATCATATTAGTTGTTTCAAAGTATCTCACACATGCATGTTAGCAGCGTTTAACTACTTAACTGAGTTTTAAATTTCATGCAATCGGTAAAAACCAAAAGGGGTCTACCCTCTATTTTCGCTCATTTAAACTACAATACAATATATTCTTAACGTCAATGCTTAAAGGATCACTGCTAAAGTTTCAAGATAAAGTACACTTTGATAATTTGATAATAGACAGCTAATACTGAATTGGGGAGAAAGATACAATAAATGAGAGATCACGTGAAAATTAGGGTGCAAATGAAAAATAAATAAACAAGATCATTTACCTTCTAAAATTTAGTGACAAACATTTACTGCAAAAATCAAAGTGAGTGCATTTTTCTAGTTTGTATTAGCCTTTCCCAGTTCCTTAAATGGGATTGTAAAAGATGAGTTTGAAGGTCCTTTCCCTGGTAGGTATTGAAATGGAGAACATGTTCAGTGAGCTTCATGTCTATTTATTGGCCGGAACGAATTTAGAAGGAAATGGAAAACGGAAGTCAATATGATTGGCGTGAAATCTTTTACGTATAAGGGATGAAGCAAATATAAATGCCAAAGATGCCTTTCTGAGGTCACTGAAGAAAGGTTATTTGTCCAGTGTAGTGTAATTAAAACAAATGACTGAAATTGAAATTGAAGAGATCAAAGGGAAATTTTTCAATGGCCCAGAAAAGAATTAGTTGAAGAGATTGATGAAAATAGAATTCTTGGAAGTAGTTGCTGAAGAATTACTATTAACTCAAAAGACAGCTGGAAACAGAACAGTTAGGAAAATACAAGTGCCAATGTTAGATGAAGAAAAATACAGTTTTAACAGAATTTTCAGTGCAAAAAATATACCAGAGGCCATGGCGAAATTCTGCTGAATTTCAGATATATAGAGAGGAATCAGGTTACACCTGAAACACGACTAGCAAATGGCTTAGATAATATATTACCTAGGTATCCAAGAATATATCCGAGGCAAATGTATTGATACACACTACAGCACATATTGGAGCGGAAGCTGTAGAGTTTTAACAAGGAAATAATATAAATTATAAGGAACACAAATAATTTGTTTTAAGCTCAACAAACTATTAACAGACTTTGATAGAAGCAAGAGGTTGAAAATTATTTACACGATGAAGCGCTTAAAGAAAAGTTCAAATGAGAATCATAACTGGACACAAAGGTATTGACATAGTGCATAAGAAATGGAGACAATGAAACATTGGAAAGGCACGATGATCGTAAAGAATGGAACGGACTGAATAACTGTTATATGGAAAGGAGTAAGATAAATGACGTAGCTCTTCTCAACGCAAAAAGGAAGAGAATTTCTAAGTGGATTCTCGGGACCAGTATATTAAACCAAATGCCAAGAGTAAACACCTTGAACAACACATGGCCAATGTTTATTCCAATTTGACATTTCCTTCACATTTACTCTCCCAATAGATAGTCATCTTCCATTTTCTCCACCAACTTTTTAATCATTTTGAATTATTGTCAGGTTCAAGTGGCGGATTCCAAATTCCATTAGAGAAAAAAAATTACATCTGTGTCGATTATATGGTAACTATAGTGAGACGGTGGTACATTTAATGTTTAAATACCCGAGGCGTGTACGGGAAAACATGATGAAGTTACGGGGGAAATAAATAAGAATCTTTGTCCAAAATGGGTGTTTCAGCATGGAAAGACATGGTATCAATAGCAAAGTAAGTGTATACTTAAAACAGATAACTGTCGAATCTTGTGGGTTATTCCTATAGAAACAGATAAAAGGGTCTTGGAGCATAACAAAAGTGACACCACAGTTGTTGGTATATATTGGAAGTAAAGGGTCCTTACTGATGCGTCATGTCCTTTCAAGACACGGATATAAATATCACTGTAGGAGCATTTGGGGCAGTACAAAATAGTTTGAGAAAATCAAATAGATTGCTTATTGGAAATAACGAATTGATTACGAAGAGAATTCTAATATTAGATTGGCTAAAAGGAATGGAAGATGTAATGAAGAAGTTACTTGATACCTAAGGTCACTGGATGTAGCCCATTCTCGGAAGAGAATTGTAATGACAAGAGAAACAACAAATGTAATAACAAAAATAACAATGAAATTAATAATCGTAATAATCCTTTCTACTATAGGCACTAAGGCTAGATCTTAAGTAGTTCAGTACTCATTTGGTACGTAATTTAACGACACCTGAAGGGTGAAAAGGAAAATCAACCTCGGCGGAAATTGAACTTAGACGTAGTAGTAGACGAAATACCGCTATGCATTTCGCCGGCGTGCTAACGATTCTGAAATAGTAATAATAATAATAATAATAATAATAATAATAATAATAATAATAATAATAATAAAATTAATTAATAATATAAGACAACACTTGTAATGAAAGATAGAACAAATGGGAATATTTTGGGGAAACTACCGTCCCATAGCATGCCTGAACATAATCTGGGAGATAATCACTGGAATATGTGCGCCAAAGACATACACGTTTCTGGCACAGGAAGAAATACTACTAATGGAACAAAAAGGATGTAGGAAGAGTTTTCAGGGCACCAAGGATCACCTGATCATCGATAAAACAGTTTTGAGGTATTGTAAAAAAAACATCATGCAAACATTATATAGCTTGGATTGACTTTAAGAAGGCTTACGATATGGATCCTCATTCTTGGATTGTTGAATACCCGCAGATGATTGGTGTTGCTGACAACATCACAAATTGTCTGATGCATAGCATGAAAGAGTGGAAAACCAAATTTTACTCAAGTAATGTAATATTAAAGTGGGTGTCTTCCAAGGTGACTCGTTTTCTCCGTGTCTTTTTGTAATTGCACTAATAACCATAACAATGATACTTAGGAAAGTTAAGATGGATTACCGATGTGGGAAGAAAGGCCCATCATTGTACCATCTTCTGTTTATGGATGACTTGAAATTGTTTGGGATATCTGAAAAACAAATATATTCCTCAACACAGACCAGAATTGTGGTAGGGACATTGATATGGAATTTAGGATTACCAAATGCTCAGTACTTAATATGAAAAGAGGGAAGAAAGCAGCCTGCAAAGGATTGCGGCTATCATCAGGAGAGACCATGGGTGAGCCCGATGGTAGTGGGTATAGATATTTAGGGATTTTGGGACTGGATGACATTCTACACAGTAAAATGAAAGTCAAAGTCAGCGAGGCGTATCAAAAAGGTTGAAGATGGTGTTGAAATCCAATGTGTGAATTTACATTGATTCTTATGCCGTAAATACCAATATGAAGTAACAGAGAACCGGTATGAGCATGTACCAAGTAAAGTTATGGAGGAGTATGGGAAAGTAACGATACTCTATGACTGATTTTCAGACGGATCGTGTAATCGGAAACCGTGGGCCAGATATTGTCATATTGAATAAGAGAGATAAATACTGTCAGATCATTGATGTAGCCATACCAAATGACATGACTGTTGTGAGCAAAGAGTTTGAAAAAATCACCAAGTACTTCGAACTGAGTACACTAAGGCAGAGCTAATAATAATAATAATAATAATAAGAAGAAGAAGAAGAAGAAGAAGAAGAAGAAGAAGAAGAAGAAGAAGAAGAAGAAGAAGAAGAAGAAGAAGAAGAAGAAGAAGAAGAAGAAGAAGAAGAAGAAGAAGAAGAAGAAGAAGAAGAAGAAGAAGAAGAAGAAGAAGAAGAAGAAGAAGAAGAGTATGATGCAGCTATGAAACAGGCAAATTTGGTATGAGAAGAATGTAAGGATGAATAACTTTCCATTTTGAATTTGAATAAATATGAAAAGTTTGGCAATGCAATGCTTTCAGGATGGATAGTGTCTGATATAACCACGTGAAGATTATGCCCGATAAATCTTAAGTGCTCATACAGACGTTAGAGATATTTATATTACTGCCTGGTCTACTCATTTTATGTATTCAAGTAGGTGCAATCCTAAAGCAGAACTATCGTATATTTATCGCATACAGAGATGAATGAACCCGCACGCATGAGGTGATATTCGAGTCAAAAAAACGGTAAAAAATAAATAAAACGTTTGTCTGCAGTGCTATTGTGAAGAACACTGAGAATAGTGATATTATATAAAATATATAATCGCTGATATATTAAATAATACAAACATTGTAATAAAATGGTAAAAATCCCCTCCTATGCAAACAAATACAGAGACATCCAGACTTTCAAGAGGTAAAGTATAAACAATTAACTTATTTTCATGTGTGTTGGGAATAATAAAACAAAAGCAGATATAGACATATGAATAATTATTTCTATAGATATTAGTTAAAAATCTAGTGTCTATAGATGTAATTATTTATGTGTCTTCTAGGCATAAACGAGTAATAAAATAAAAAAAATATGAAAGAAACAGAACACCACACAAACATAAGATACGCCTAACCAAACTTAGTTATACAATCAAACCACGCAATTTTAAGATTACTGAAATACAAATTCATATAATAATATACATAATAATAAAATGGACTATTAATATATCTAACCAACAATGGAAAGCTAATTCACATAGCTACGAAACAATCGTTTCTGCTTTCAAGTAATTCCACAAATACAAAACAAGCAGATGTAATAAATGATTATGAGAATAACTGACAAACAAAAACAGAATTTGAGAAAATCTTATGACATAAACCTAATAATGGGCAGCAGATTGTCACGGTTAAATGGGACAATATAGACTCTTCATGATCAACGCATGATACGGCTGAGTAGTTTAGAAACCAATGAAGAAAATCTGCCGCCACACCTTATATCTAAACGGAACGGATTACGGTAAAGGATTAAATGCCCTCTCAGAAGGAACTATGACAAGTAAGTGAGGTAGTACAATATATAAATGAAATAAATTGTATATAGGATTTCAAGGGAATTAGTAGAAATTTCTCTTGCTTCTTCACGTTCGTTCAGTGGGAATAAGTCTAGGGCGGAAAATCTTTGGTCTATTGAGAACTTTGGTCTATGATCAAAATACCAAGAGAAAACTGGCAGTATAAATTTATTTCAGAAAATATAACCAGTATTGACACAGCTAGCATTAAACTCGGAAATAGTAATCCACTGAAGTTAGGAGTTCAATACTAGACCGTCGTCTTTTGTTGTCGAAGAAGTTCAGGTGAATAAATTCTTTCTAGTTAAAGCATCCTTATCGACAGACTGGACAAAGAAAAAGGAAATATGCATGTGCCAAATAAGAACAAGATACTATATGACGAAGACATAAGCATTAATATTTCAAGAACTGTTATATTTATGACAAACGTTTATGAAAGAAGATTCATTATAAATGAATTTTACATCTGTGACTGGAAACACGATGGACTCACACGAAAATATACGCATCAATAAATACAAATCAAAATCAAATTTTCATATATAAGTAAAAAAAAAATGCAAATGTGTTTACTATTATTACTACAGTAAATAATCTGATTTATATAGTAACTGAACATGGTCAGGCTTAAGAAAAGAGAACCGATATAAAGTGCAAAAATTTAAAGATAACAATACTTTCTGAAATAGGCACAAAGCCTGACACTTTGGAAAAGGGAGAGTTATTACATCAGCCCCTGTGCTTCACTAATACATTATGTTATCGACCTCGAAAGGATAAAGACAAAGTTGACTGGTAGGGAATTTGAATGCACAACGTAAAAGCCGACAAACTGTCACTAAGAATTATGTCCGCCGTGCACACTTTTCTACCATCTCCTCCCATCCTATTACTCAAATATAACACTAAGTTGACATACCCAATAATCAAAGATGTACTTCAATCTTTTAGCATTTAAATCGGCCATATCCAGCCAAAATATTTGACCGGCTTTATTTTTAACCTGTGTAAATGTAGCCGCTCACACTACCCCTACAATATCCTTCAAAAATTTTAGTTGCCTCATCAAAATTTCATAGGTATGAGATTATGTATGATTAATTCAAAACAATGAGAACCTTCAGGACAAAGGACCACGAAGCTTTCCTGGTTCTGTAAAGTACCTTTCTACTCAGCCGTTTGGACTACTGCTCTCAACTGTAGTGTTAAGTTAATAGCAGAACGTGAGACAGTTAAGCCAGAAAGATTGTGATAGGCCAGAAAGATTGCATCATCGAAACAACTGAGCTAATGGGAGAGACTGAAAGAGCTACGACTCTATTCCCTGGAGCGAAGACAAGAAAGGAATGCAGTGATATATGTATGGAAGAAGGGACTGGCATCAAACTTTAGTATCGAGAACAATACCAGCCCCGAAACTACACTGTTCGAAATGTCCTAGCTATCCTGTCTAGAATGTTGGACCATGTATTACAATAGCTTGGGATTCAAGAGCCCACAGCTATTTAAGGCTTTGCCAAAATATCTGAGGCATCTTACTGGAGCAGGGATCTATGTTTTCCAGAAAGAACTTGACCTCTTTCTCTCCAATGTCACAGGTGAACTAATATCAAACCAGGAAACTCAAAATAGGGCAGCAATAATGAACTCACTCCTCCAACAAATGCCAGTCACATAAGCTTGGCCATTGAAAAAGATATTACACTGGTCGTGCTGAAGCATGGCCATATCCTTGGGCTAAAACGTAGTATGATTGTTTATGCATAACGATGTGTGTGTTTTCGCGCTTCTGCGTATGCGAAGACCTAGAAGCACGCAGATGACCATCTGACACTCTTATTCGTTTGAAATTATTAAACATATACTGAAAAAATACTATTTACACATAAGCTTTATTCATATGATTTATGCTACCAATTCAGTGTGATACTTGGAAAATACAAACCTTCTATTGTTAGCCGATTTATTTGAACGTGCTTATTCAAGAGAAGATGAGATTTGGGGAAATGATTTATAGTCACTTTTTACTTGAATTGTTTGGAGAAGAAAGGAACCTGCTCATTTTCATGGCTGGTTAATTTGATCAGTGAACTTGATGCTATAAATGCTCCGTTTAAATTCTTGTAGGGCAACAACTGCAAAAATGGCATTAGCAAAACGAGTCCAGAGAGCTGATGTTCTGCAGAGAAAAAACTGGGCATACTCACTAGTATGTGGCCGAGCGGGGTGAAGACACCAAGAGTAAAGATAGTTGGAAATATGAATAGAACGTATTATCTGTATGATAAAAGTACAACACCAACCAGCTCCAAAGAAGAGATATCATTATAGTGGCGGCAGAGAAGAGAGAAATTACACCTGTTAGTGTATCCCTTCTTCGGGTGCGTTCCAGAATGTCGATGGGCAGGTATGACATTACAATACTTTTATGGGTTTCATGTCATCCTTTTACAGTATTATCAGTCAATGAGGGTGAAGTATTTTCTGATCCTGAAAAGAAGGGCCTTGGTTTTTGGACGCCTATCTAGTAAAGTAGAAGCTTTTGCCAATGGAGATATTTCATGATATGGAAGCGCATCACATGAAGCGATGGTATAATTTTAATGGAAAGTAAGGTTCATGTCTAATGGGAATATAGGTCAATAGTGTTTTTCATGACTGAGGCTAAGATTTTCTAAGTTATAGAAGCTTGGCATGAATGAGTGCAGTAAATTATTCGCTTAAAGTCTCCTTTTGTGGAATCAGTGCAAGTTCGAGGTGTAGTGTATAGGGTGCCTGTTGCATCGACAGAAGCCCATGATTAGAATGAAAAGATAGTGGAGATAGTTCTTGATTTTTAATTTTCTCCGCCAGGGTAGAACATTCGCGAGCACTGTTAAATATTTGCGCAGTTAGGTTGGAGTGAGCTAAAGGAGAAAGCATATTGGAGAGAAATCATATTAACATGAAGAGCTAGGCTTTTCTTTGTAGGGCAGGCATTTCATTAAACTGAGTTTCTGTTTTTCAGTTCAATATCAATCCCGATTTAATTGATGTATGGTGAATGTTATTTTATACATGATTACTCCATATGTGTGATTAGTGTTAAGTTTATGCATAACGCACCGAGCAGCATATTCCCCAAAGTTCTCTTAATAAATATGACAGGAAGTGAATTGCAGACGATTTAAATTATATTTACTGGTATTAGAGTGATCGCATATGTACTTCCTTTCACGAGAAATTCTCCTTATCTTCAGTGGCTATAGTCCATGATTAATTTTCTATGGACATAATGCCGAGAAAGGTTTTGAGCAAAAGACGCAGTTTTCAATGTTGGAAAGCAAGAGTATGATGAATCCCATATGCTTTTCAAACTCATTAATATCCAGCTGGGAAACATTTTAGCATTTCTACTAGTATCGAATATTCAGTATATCAATGTTTACATCCTTGATTGGACAATGACAGCCGACCATCAAGCGTTGTTCTCGATTTGATATGAATATGTCTGTTCATGAATACTGCAGTTCTTATAGCATACGTATTTGATCCCAGCACATCCTATCGTATTGATTGCTTGCATCTAATGAACTGTAATATTTCCAACAGAATGCGTCTCAATATTGGCTTGTAGTTCACAAAAAGTTACACATAATTGAAACAATTAACGCAGGAATGATTGTCCTTCACATTCGATTCGAATTAACAGTTAGTTAATGGAACGCTTACTGCTGGGATTATAATACATTTCTTAAATATGATTTTTTAGATATAATTTTAAGTGCACGAAATTTGAACCTATATCTCTTTTACAAGAATTTATTTTGATTGCAGAGGATCTATGAACAGAAAACCTATATAAGACAAGCTTTAAATAAAAAAAAACATTTTAATATTCTACAGTTTATACGCATTACAGTTTTCCTTAAATAACATAATAAATCAAGTATATGAAGCTGAGATTTGTCCCGAATTAGGTGCGTACGACATTGTCATAGTTTTGCATATAACTAAACCTTGGTGTGCATTGGTTTCATGCTCTCTCTCTCTCTTTACTCCTGCAAATGGGGGCGAGATAATAAGATGAAATGTGTGGCAATTAAATTGATTCACATTTTAGCTCATGGCCAACAAATCTAGATGTAACGATAGCCGATTGCATCGATCCCAGCACACAAGTATTATATATTCTGACGTCCTCGAAAGGATGCCAACAAAATCAACTTACACAGAATTTCAACTCAGAAGGTGCTGTCAGTAGACTACACCAAAGTATTTTATACAAAGTTATTACAATGCTGCCAACTTGCAGCTTTCATAGCATTTAATAATCCTTAATAATATAGGCACAAGGCTAGAAGTTTTGCGTGTACAGTGAAGTCAATTACATTGAATCCCGTTCTCAACTGGTACTTATTCTATTAACTCACAAACGGTGAAAAAGCAAAGTCTGATATTTGAACTCAGAACGTATATATGGTCGAAATTCAGCTAAAATATAAGGCGTGCTTACGATTCTTCCAGTTCATCACCTTTACAGTATATTTAATAAACCTTTGTGCTTTAGGCACAATGCTTGACATTTTGGGGCAGAGTACAGGTCACGTACATCACCCACAGTACTGGAACTGGTATTTATTTTATATTTATTTATTTTATACCCCGAAAGGAAGAAAAGCAAAGTCCACTTTGGTGGAATTTGAACTCCATAAGTAAAAACGGAAGAAATACCGCTAAGCATTTTGTCCAGCTGCTAACGACCCTGCCTTCTCGCTGTCTTCACATGACATTTAATAATGCACTCAGGTTTGAAATAATTATAACCAGTTCAGTATTCTTTTATCCTCGCTAACTCATAGATTCTTTTGCAATGTCTTAGGATATATGCAAACTTAAGCCGGAAGATGAATGTTCCCCATTCCATGAGGGTTTTGAAAGTATGAAAATTAAAAAAACTGCATTTCGATGAAACTGGCTTTTCTATCGGCAGTTTGATCTTTACCGAAATTCATTTGATATAATACACTTTATGATACAATAATCTGAAGGTTTGTAGACTGAATCTCAGAGCGTGGCTGCATTAAGGATTGAATATAAGTTTTCATCACGTCAATTTAGTTTTATTTTATTCTGTTCATTATATGTTCACAGTTACTACAAATTGCATTGAAGATTTACACATTCAAATAAACAAACATTGTTATGTACTTAGTCAATAAATAAAATATATCATTCTATATTCTTCTCACTTCCATATTTCGGCGTGTTAGTTTTTCTGTTAAGTAGTTAATATGATGGACAAAATTCACCTAAAAAATCTATGCTTCAACTTGACATGATAAAGCATTCATTATCAAAAAAGTTCCTAACGCCCTAGTTGGTCAGCAAATAGGAAGAATTCTCTGTCGGCAAAAGTTTTTCAAAAAGAAAATAGATAAAGCTATAATGTGTTTGAGTAAACTGCTGATATTATAGGAATTGCGGCTACTGTCATCTAGAAACATGTCCAATATAAATACATAAACAATAATAGATATCTGAGAAAGCCATTTTCTTAGAATAAACGAAGAGATCTATAAAAATGTATATACAAAAAAACATTGGGCAGATTTATTTATTGTTTTTATATTTTAGGTGAAAATATAGAGTTTCAGTGTAATTTGATAAATCCGTTAAACATTTTAACATACATTATTTTAGAAATTGTCATCAATAATGTGTTGTGTTTCAAGGTGATTTCAGAGTCGAGAGATTCAATTAAAGAAATATCTTGAGTACCATGTCGTAAGAAAGATTTCATGGCATGAAATATTTTGCAACACAGAATGTAGCTTAAAATATTAACAAAGCAGAATTGCAAAACAAAATCCATTCAGGCTTCTTTCATAAGTTTCAGTTTAGTTAAAGTGAAAAAACATACACAAGAGCCTAATTCTATGTATTCTGAAATAAATAGAATGTTGTCTAAATTAAATTATTTTGGAATTGTACGATTAAGCAACAAAGCGATTTATTCTTACAATACAAATTTTCTCCCAAAACAAATGTCAATACATATAGATATGGAGGTTCTCCTACCACAACATTTTTTAGCAAAACATCAAGTTGCATATGTGTACGAGGTCCAATCCAAATGGTTTCTCAATTTTTAGGAGTGGCTGTCATAACTCCCCTAAATGACTGCAATTTTATACTATCATTATTCTACTTTACTCAGTTGTCCTGCCAATTTGCGTTATTCAAGAGTGAAGGATGGCACTTTCTACACACGCTACTCAACACGGCTTGTCACAGCTAAGTTGCAGAATACCACTAGGAAGCTCGCAATTCTATAAGATTTTCTGTTAAATTGAAGAAAAAATGCCCTAGACTGCATACCGTTTAAAATATATGAGAGAATCTGTTTTCGCTGACATAAGAGGCCAAGCAAAGCTAGTCCAGCGGAAAGCTTACGATGATCCTCTTTTTCGATAGCAAGAGAGTAACGTACACCCACTAGGTCAGACGCTCAACAAAGTTTACTTTGTGGAGGTATTGTTGAAGTTCAGGTAGAGATTTCGTTGCAAAAAGCCAGAGCACCGGACAATAACAATGCAACAGTCCAGAGTCCGGTCCTGGTAGCCAACTACTTGGCAGAATCAGGTATCAAAACGATCCCTCTCCCTTCCTACAGTCCTAATCTTGCTTCTAGTGACCTCTGATTGTTCCCAAAATGAAGAAACAGAAAGAGGCTATGACAAATATCCTGGATATCTTCCCCTTTCAGGACTACTCTGGAGCTTCACAAACTGGTACATTGAGGTCAGAGGATATTACATCGGAGGGAGTTTCGTACTTCTTTAAAATTAATAAGTGGCTCTCCTTCAAATGTCGGGAAACTTCTAGATTGCATGCATTATGTTTATATAATATTGATAAATACATACACATATATGTGTGTGTATATGTGCGCGCGTGTGTTTGTGTGTGCGTACGTGTGTGTGTGTGAGAGAGAGTGTGTGTGTGTGTGTGTGTGTGTGTGTGTGTGTGTGTGTGTGTGTGTGTGTGTGAAAGTGCGTAGCTTAGTGTTTAGAGCATTCGGCTCATGATCGTAAGGTCGTGAGTTTAATTCCCGGTAAAGAGTTATGTTCTTGCGCAAGACACTTTATTTAATGATGCTCCTGTCCATTCAGATGGCAAACATGAGTAGTACCTCCATTTCAAAGGCCCAGCCCTGTCAGACTCTGCATTACGCTAAATCTCCCTCAGAACTACGTTTAGGATGCTCAACCACTTGCACGGTAATTTCACGAGAAAGCTCTTCCGCAACTTGAGCCATGAGCTAAAATGTGGATCAACTAAATGCCACACATTTCATCTTATTATCTCTTTCCTTTTGGCAGGAGTAAAGACAGAGAGAAAACATGAAACCAATACACACTAAGAAACAAGTTCTAAGCAAAATTATGACCATGTATATACATACATACATACATACATACATACATACATGCACACACACACACATATGCATTAATAATATAGGGTACAATCAGTAATAATTTTACCATGTAGCCAGTGCGTAAAAAAAACAAAACTTTTAGGTAAATTTTACAAATTATGCTATAATAATTTGTATGTATATATATATTTTCACTGATTACAGTAGCGCTTGGAAGGAACGTATGTAGTGTGTGATTGGCGAATTGACGATGACAGAGAAAGTTCTACCAGCTGAGAGGCCTACGCAAAGTTGCAGAAAGTATGGATAAGAGCGTATGAGTTGCACACAAGTGTACGAGTGATTCAGATGTTTCCAAGATCGCCTAAAAATTGTCGAAAATGACGAACGTTCTGGAAGACCCGAAACTGGCAGAACTGAGAAAAGCATTGCACATGTGCGTGCAGCTGTGAGGGGAAATCGTCGAATCACCATCTGTGACTTATCAGACAATGTGCAGATGAGTTACGGTTCAGTTCAGTCCATTATCACTGAAGATTTGGGTATGAGACGCGTGACTACAAAGTTTGTGCTAAAACAGCTTTAAGCGACCAAAGATATACTCGAGTTTCAGTTACCAAGATCTCTTGGATTGTGTCGAGAACGATGAAAACGTTTGGAAAACTTTGCGTAGGCCTCTGAGCAGGTATCATCAAGATTTTGGCAAAATTTAATGCAGAATCTTTGCTCAAATTTCTCTGTCATGATCATTGTGACGATTACACGCTACACACATTCGTTCCAAGCATTGTAGTAAACACCGGAAGTTTATCCTATATGGAAATCTCTTTATTTAATTATACATCTTATATTTCCATATATCCAGATAGTGGGGTACTTTAATATATAAGAGAAATTTCATAAGGCCTTTTCTAAGCATATTGTTATGGTGGTCGTGATAAAATCATTCCACAATGAAATTATAAATGAATTAAATTATTATTTGAGTAAAAGTATATAGTATATATTAAATCAAGACAAGGATTAATATCCTCATTACAGGTGGATAATTATAAGATATCGAAAATATGGAATCGAATGAAAGGGATAATTAAATTAGAGGTATGCCAAACAGTACATGCGGAAATAATAGCTAAACCGATATCGGCGGATGTAAAGAGGAAATGAGCTCAAGTTCAGTAACTGGCCCCTATGGTTGCTTCGGTATTCTTCTGAAGTCATGTAAGTAAGCTTTAGTGAAACTACTTCATATAATTTACGAGAGGCTTTTGCAAGTTGAAAACTTCCTAAGAAGATAAAAGGAGGCATTGTACGTTCTATCCACAGAGATGTGAGCAGAGCAGGAGCTAAAGACCACAGGCCAAACTCTCTAATTTCACATATAAGTAAAATCATGAAACGAATCATAAAGAACGAAACAGATATTGTTCCTAACAGTAAATGACTTTCTGAACGATACGCAGCATTGCTTGTTGTCCGGGAAGAAGCTGCCTCACACAGTGTAATCATATGCGTAATTGTTCGTACCAAAGGAATTAAAAAGAAGCAATGATTTGTTTCTGATGTTTGCATAATGAGTCTAAATTTTTTAATTAAGATTTCAAAAACAAACCAATGCTTCCATTTATTTCTATATTCAAGTGAATATAATAATAAGGTACGTTGAATTATTTTTCTTACTTTTTTCGCTAATGAGTACTAAGATTTGTCTGTCTTTACATTTATAATGTTTATTTGCCTAAACACATAATTACACAATAACAAATCCAAGAACTCTTGTAAATAATATATATTCTTTTTAAAAGCTAATACAAACTAATCCTTTCCTTCCCTCTCTTTCCCTCTCTATCTTTATCTTTCTCGTCCTCTCTCTCTCTCTCTCTCTCTCTCTCTCTCTCTCTCTCTCTCTCTCTCTCTCTTCTCTCTGACTTTCGTTTTAAGAAGACAAACAAAGTAGAAAGAGAATAAGTTTAGTCTCACTTAATCCACTCCTATTTCTTTCACATGTCTCTCTCATCAATTTTAATCAACAACCATCTTATCAATTAACCGTATTTAATGATTATATTTGAAAAATCACAGTCGGTTAACTTCTTAACCGTAAAACTTAGCTTCTATTAACTCTAACTCTAACTTTGGAATTATCTCTCTACCAGTAAAAGAGCTTAACTATGCGACTTTCTTGTTAAGATTTCCAGATCAAGTCTTGTACAGCATTTTTAATATACATCATCGTCGTCGTCTTCGTCATCATCGTAATCATTGAGGTGTCACTTCTAAAATCCTCGAGGTGACACTTCTATAATTGTTCCGGTCCAGCGTGGCGGAGAGCACCGCTACAGTGCAAGTGTACCAGTGTATTTTTTTTAGCACACCTGCAAGGTGATGCCTCTTGTACCACACCCAGCATTATCCTGGACTTGATCAATAAGGCAAACAAGAGGACAAGATAGCACATCCCCCTACCGTTTGTCGTATATTATTAGCCATAACAGTAGACAAGATATAAACATGTACAAATATCCACGATAGTTAAAATATTGGTTTCATATTATTTCTATGATGATACTAGTTCAAAATTCCTTTTATATTACTCAACTAAAATGGACTGACATTTGTAATTTGCTTCAGAATGAAAGATTTCAACTAAACATTATTAATAATATAAATATATCATATAGTATAGGTTACATTACATTATAAGATAAAACACAGCACTTAGATATCTAGAAATGCAAGATGCATAACTAAATAAAGATTAACTTCGGTTTACCTAAGCAGGTATTATATTCCTACTATATGATATTGGTAAAATAAACAGCTACCACCACATATATATATATATATATATATATATATATATATATATATATATGTGTGTGTGTGTGTGTGTGTGTGTGTGTGTGTGTGTGTGTGTGTATAATGCAAATAAGTAACATGGATGTTTTATATATATATATATATATATATATAACGCGTATAAGTAACATGGATGTCCAGGTATCAATGCATTACAGCCGTTTCAAGCGACTCCATTTAATCGATCAATGAAACCATTACATCAATTTGAAAGAAAGCGCTCTCTTCAGAACCTGATGACCATATAGATTTCCATCATAAATGATAAACCATGTTTAGCATTTATAGTAAATTTAAATCAGTACTAGAAACCAAAATAATTACATTGTTTCATTATGTTATATTTGTGGCAGAATGAATACAGTGGATAATGCATATCTATTCAGGCCTGGTATAATTTAGAGAGTAGCAGAGGAAAATAGCGGAGATCAAGATTTAGGAGTAATGAGACAGTTTTTTTTTTATTTATAATTATAAGATTTTATGCAGCATATAGTCTACAACCATTTAGAATTAAATCCATTGGGTTTTATCAGCTATGTTTCAATTAATTAATGTCAGAAAGTATGAAAAATATAAAATAAAGAATATAAATAAAAGATAAAATATTTTTATATGATTTTTTTTTACAGAATTTATAAAATGAAATATATCATTGCGGATGATATAAAAGGTATACAAGAGATTTTAAAAAAATATAAATAAGGATACATCAAGGTGAAGTATGACAAACGTTAATTAAAGAATAAATAAATTGGAAATAGGTGTTTGAAATATTACATTGTTCCGAAAATAATGGTCGATTTCAGAACATAATTTTATTCTGGAAAAATTAATAATAGAAATGTTTTGATTAGTCAACATCTATACATCTCTCCCATCGATCAACGAGATTCTTTATGACACGATGATAAAAACTTATTGGTTTTGATGCTAAGAAATCATTGAAAGCTGATTCCACTTCTGGTTGGACCTGAAAGTTTTATCACTTAAAAACGTGTACAAATGCTTAAAAATGGTAGTTAGTGGTGAAGGATCAGGACAATATAGAGGATGTCGCAAAGTCTCGTATCCCAAGTCTGTGAGTTTCTAATGCGTCATTCTTGCAACGTGTGCCTTTGCCTTATGCTGGAGAAGAATTGAGTCACACCGAGTCACCAATGCACGTATCATGTTTGCAAGTGAGCATGCATTTCAGCAAGTTGATTACAGTGTTCCTCAGCTGTAATACTCTGATTGGCTTCCAGAAACTCTAATGGACAACAATTGCAGACCAACAGACAGTCATCATAATCTTTTGCTGATGCGACTTTGGCTTTGGAAAATGTAAGGGCGACTCATCACGATCGAGCCATTGATCTGATCGTTTACGGTTATCATAAAGGAACCTCTTTTCGTCACAAGACACTATTCGGTCAAGAAAATGAACTTTGGTGTTTCGCAGAAAGAGAATCGTGCACACTTCAAATCACTGAACTTTTTGATTTCCATTGAGCTCATGCAGTACTTATTTATCGAGCTTTCTCACCTTACCAATCTTCTGCAGATTGCGTGGGACCGTTGCAGTACCGACAATAAGCGCCTTAGACATGTCTCTGACATTTTGACGTGGCTTTTGTTCAACAATTGCTTTCAATTGTTCATTGTGAAGGCTGCATAACCCTCCTCTTCATCTTCAAGGTTCTCATCACCACGTCGGAGTTTCTGAAACCACCTACGTACTCTGCGATCACTTCTGGACCCCTCTCTTTTAGCTCTGTTGATATTGGCAGCAGTTTGGGCGGCATCGTGCCCAAACTTGAACTTATGGAAGAAAATTAAGCGAAGGCCCTTTTTTGCCATGTTCATAATTAAGGGTGCCTATACTTCAAGAATGTTTTCTGTCTGAAATAAGTAGAAAATTATTAAAGAGCTTACATCAATTTTTAAGAATATCGAAATTCACCTAAAATATAATTAAAATACTATGATAAAATTGTGTTTCACAGCACAACACTTAGAGCGGCCATTATTTTCGGAACAACTTAATAATTGTAAACTATATCAGAGATACTGATTTATGTAGAATTCTAACAGTTCCTATGGGGTATAGCTTATACTTAGGGGAGGCGCAAGATTAAGTAATCCGTTGACAATTTATATATCATAACTATAAGGGAAGAAAATTCTATTACTAAACAGGAATATATGAAATATAAATATTGAAGGAATGCAGATTAAAATGGTTAAGTGATATTAGAGAGCAATGTTACATATATTTCTAGATAACAGAAGATATGTTATGAATGATGTGACACCTCGGATATCTCATGCTACCAAATTATAGTATGATATGCTTATTATTACCTACTTCTAAATTATTTGAAGGTACGGGTAATCCTATTTAGACAAGATACTCATACTCTAAGTTCCAATTTATTATTAATTATGTTTTGCTTATCTCTATATTTAATAAATTCATAAATTTCCAAACAACAAAGTTCACATCCATATCGGCTATTTTTGCATGACTGAATTCAACAGACTATATCCCATTTATGCTAAATTCAATCTTAATACCCTTGAGTTAACAGATTTCCATAGATAATGACGTACTGTTGGCTTTATGGTTATTTAGGCGATTCTTTATATTTTCAGAGAAACCAATGTAAATGAAGTTATTAGTTTTCTTCATTATTGTACATTTGTATCAATAGCGACCCAATAACGGGCATTGAGATTCTACCCTACACCTCCACCTGCAGATATTATTATTATTATTCTGTAGTCTTATTTTTATCAAGTGTTTTCATTGCACTATCGATTGCAGAGGTGTGTGCCTTGGGTATATGCTATGGTTTGTTATGAAGCTGTCATTTTTACTGTATTGAAAGTGTTTTAGGTAGGATATGTGCAGTGCCTAGTGGTGCTGTTTTTGATATGTTATATATACTTGTTACTCCTGGTGTTTTTGTTATGCATCTGTCTCAATAATTTTTAATCATACCTAATACTATGATAAAAATTGTTTCTGTGTTTAGACTCCAAATTCGAGTTACCTCTACTTCCAGGATTTTGTATTTTGAAAGTTTCTCCCTTTCTTTTAGAGAAGCATTGTCATCTCTAGGTATTGGTACATCAATTAAAAAACATTTTTTGTTGATGATATCTAACAACTATATCCGGCCTATTGGTCTTAATTCCTCTATCTGTATGTATGGGCATATCCCATCGTATGGTGGCTTTCTCATTTTCTGTGGCCTTTTCTGGTGTGTGCCTATATCATATTTTTGTTGTTATTCCATACTGATGGCACAGCTTCCAGTGTATATAGATCCCAACTCTTTTGTGTCTGTGAGTATATTCCTTCTTAGCTAGGACTGGGCAGCCAAAGCCAATATGATTTATTGTTTCTTGTCCATCTCCACATATTCTACAATTGGTTGTTGTATTTCTTTTCATTACATGCTTTTGCTAATTTCTGGCGGGCAGGCTTTGGTCTTGTACTGCAATTAAACATCCTTCAACCATTTTTGGGATTTCGCTTTGCTAATGTATTTTCTATTTATTTTAATCCAGTATTTGCCATGAAGAGGCTTTTCTTACCGTCGTTTTATTATGATCCGTTGCTGTTCCAGGTTTAGCTTGGATTTCCTTTGCTTTACAGCTTTTGTTGTTTCTTCTTTTCCTTCATAGTTGTATGGTAATATGACTTGTTTGTTTTTACATTTGTCAACTTCATTAAAAACTGAAAACGTTTGTTTTTGTTTTGTTCGTATTTTATGGCTATTTGTATTAGTTTTCCTTGCTTCTGATGTAGGTATTTCTGTAGTACTATAGAGGTTATTTCGTAATAGATTTCTAACTCTATAAGGCCCCTACCACCTTCCATACGTTGTATTTATTAATATAACCTGTCTGTGTCACAATTTAGGTGTTGCATCCTAAATCCTGTCGTTATTTTTCTTGTTTACCTGTCTATTTTGATTAGTTCATTTCATGTCCAGTTAAGAATTTTATAGCTCTAAATTATAACTGGGATGGCTAAAGTGTTGATACCTATTATCTTGATTTTAGCATTGAGCACTGTTTACAGCATTAATCTAACTCCTCTATAGTATTATTGTCTTATCTTCTCTTTCATTTGTGTGTGTGTTATATTGTATCTAGTTCATTTATTCCTAAGTATTTGTATGTCTGCCTTTCGTCTAATTCTATTATTTCACTTGTTTATTTAGTGTGATGTCGCTACTGGAAGCTACTTTTCCTCTTGTCAAGGTTGCTTTGGCACATTTTTCTAAGTTAAATTTCATGTTTATTTCTTTGGTATATCCATTTACTATCTGTAGTACTGTTCCCAGCTATTTGTCATTTGTAGCGTACAGTTTTAGTTTATCCATAAATAAGAGTTGGCTGAAGGTGTTGACGTAACAGATGTAGCCACATCCAGTTCTGTTTAGCACGTGAGATGACGGAGTCAGTGCCAAGTCAGAGTCAAGTACCAAGTCAGAGTCAAGCAGAAAAGGAGTGGAGAGAGTGTCTGCCATAATAATAATAATAATAATAATAATAATAATAATAATAATAATAATAATAATAATAATAATAATAATAATAATAAAAAGATGGTATAAACACACGCCAGAAAAGGTCACAGAAAACGAGAAAGCAACCATACTCTGGGATATGCCAATACACACAGATAGAGAAATTAAGGCAAATAGACCAGATATAGTTGTCAAAGATCATGAAGAAAAAAATGCTTTTTAATTGATGTATCAATACCAGCAGATGACAACGTTTCTCTAAAAGAAATGGAAAAACTTTCAAAATACAAAGACCTGGAAATAGAGATAACTCGAATGTGGAATCTAAAAACACAAACAATTCCTATCATAGTAGGTGCCTCATGTATAATAAAAAAATATTCAGACAAATACATAACAAAAACACCAGGACTTACAAATATATATAGCATACAGAAAATTGTGCTACTGGGTACTGCACACATTGTACGCAAAACAATTTCAATACAGTAAACATAAGAGCACCACAGCAAACCACAGCACATACCCAAGGCGCACAGAGCTGCGCTTGGTAGTGAAGTGAAAGCACGTTATAAAAATAAAACTACTGAATAATAATAATAATAATTATTATTATTATTATTATTATTATTATTATTATTATTATTATTATTATTATTATTATTATTATTATTATTATTATTATTATTATTATCATTATTATTATTGTTATTGTTGTTGTTGATGTTGTTGTTGTTATTGTTGTTGTTGTTACCGTTGTTATTAACATTACTTTCATCATTAACATTTATGTGGTCGTCATTAGAGGCATCACTCAAATTTGTTACAGTATTATCAATTGTTATGTCAATAATACACGAGTTATTATATGTACCATGATCTCTATTTACATTAGTTCTATTGTTTTGGATTCTTGCATATCTACTCTTATTAGAATCAGTATTAAGGTTTAAAACATTATTAACATTATTATCATTTTTATCAACTCGTGGGCTAAGTCTATGTTTTAGCTGTTCAATCGGGTTATAATCGTACCTATATTAGGGAGGGTGTTATATGTGATTCTCATTCTCCAACTGCCAACAGCAATACGAAACAACTTTACAAAGAAAGAAAGAGGGTCTAAAACAGATGTAGCAAGAGATTCAAGAAGAGGAACTGGGTTAAATGATCTCCCAGGTCGAAAATGCAGACGCAAAGAGTAGGCACGGAGAAAGGTGGAGATTGATTAACTCCATCACTGGTAGCAAAGCTGCAAAACAGGGGATCATCAAAGGGAAACCAAAGAACGAGCGAATCCAGGAGTGGTACACTCATTTCTACAACTTACTTGGGAAGGATCCATAAGTTGACAGTGAAAGTGAAACTTAAGAATTAGCAAAGACACTCGACGGTTTACAAGTCTAGGATGGCGCCTTCACAAAACAAGAAATAGAAAGAGCTACATGTAACCTAAAGAAGGAAAAGAAACTAGTCCTGACAACATCCCAACAGAAGCGATTTAGACGACATCATCCTTGAATTTGCAAACAAACTACTAAATGACAATGTGAAGCCAGAACCATGGTCTGAGATAGCCTTGCTACCACTGCCCAAATCTGGAGACCTAAGTGACACTGAAAGTTACAGAGAGATCAGTCTGTTTTCCATTGTTGCAAAAATGGTCAACAAGATGATGGTTCACCGAACACAATATAAGATAGGCAAACAATTCCGACTAGATCCAAAAAGATGCAAGACGCTATGTAAGAACGCATTTATCATAAAAAATAAATAATCTAACAGAAATTTTGTAAATACATAACTTTAAATCTATGACTATACCGTTCTATATATATATATATATATATATATATATATATATATATATATATATGTATGTATGTATGTATGTATGCAAGCGTCAGGGCTGCATGGAAACTAAAACAATAAATTGATTTATATTGGTAGTATTTGGGTTTTGATGTATATAGGTAGATTTATTGTATTTAGTTTGTTGTTTTTGGCTCGTTGTTAGTATGTACGTTTCGATTATATATATATATATATATATATATATATATATATATATATATATATATATATATACGCGCGAGTGTGTGTATGTATGCCAGCATAAATGATAGGTGTATGTGTGTTTATATAACTATATGTAAATATGTGCATACATTAACATCTGTATTGTGAACATAATAGTTATAGATTTAAAGTTATGAATTTACAAAAATTCAGCTTCTTTACTTATTTATGATTAAGCTCGTTCTTGAATTGCGTATTTGTAAATATTTAGAAATTGTAAATATTTCCATTTGATTATTTTCGTCAAATATTTAAAAAGATATGCCAATCTGATGAAGTATCATTACATATTTAAACGGATTTAATTATTCTTGAAAAACTTCGTTCTATTAATGAAGCGCAAGCAGCTATAATTTATGAGAAATGTCATTTGTCTGTATAAAATATTTAAATTTAATTGAATTGTGAATTGCTCAATTTAATGTTTTATTTTTCCATTTCTGAATGTTTAATTTAAATAACCTACTGGAGTGACATTGTAATTGGTACAGGTAATATAATAATGTAAATTTCTCGAACATTTAATATCCCTTAGTTGTATTTTACATATAGCTAAACTGTTATATATATATATATATATATATATATATACATATATATATATATATATATATATATATATAATATTATATATGCACATATATACATTAAGAAACACAAAAATGTCCTGTTTTATTCAAATTTTCTCTCTCCAATTATTGTACCTTTTCTACCCTATTTAACCCCTGCCCTCCTCTTTTCTTGAATTCTCCATATCACTCTATTCCGTCTAGTCCTCTAAGCCTGTGTGTTTTCACCTGTTCTATCGGCCAATCCAATTCCTCTCCAGGTCTGGCAGCCTCACCGTCAAATCTCTGTCCATTCCTGCTAAGTGAAAAGAAAACGTCTTCATAATTGTCCCTCCTGTGTTATCTTCGTTCATTTTGCATGTGTAACTTCCATAACACATGTGCACCTACAAACACAGACTCACAGAACACACACTTACACACATACGTATCTACCTATTTCTCTCCTTTTCTCTTTCTCTACCTCTCTCTGTATATATATATATATATATATATATATATATATATATATATATATATATATATATATATATATATATATAAACGTATATATAATAAGAGAGGGACGTATCAATTCAGTAAGCCAACCAATAATGAATTTATAATGACAAATGGAAACGGCATTAACTCAAATCTACTGCAATAAGGAAACATATGTAATGACCATTATATATTACTAGTTTTGTATATATACATATAAATGGAAATAGATGCACTTGGTGTGCCATAAAACCACTGCGCTGTTTGCAGTTCTTAAATGTTTTCACGTTATTCTGCCGCATCACCCGACAAGGTCCTATGTGACCAATATAGTGTTATTATGTAACATGAGCAGAAACTATATTATGAGAGAAAAAGCAAATCGATAGAATTTGGTATTTCATTATTTTCACCTCTGTTACTCAGATTTTTTGAATGGTAATCAATAATCCATGATAGCAAATTACAAATGCAATTTATATAAAGACCATTCGATCAAATCAAAGTTGTCATCTGACACGGACGAAAGGAAAATCACAATCATGCATCTTATATAAATATCTGAATGGCATACAGATATATGAGACGCGTTCATAAATCTTAAATCTGCATGAGTGTTTTAATGCCTTCGAGTTTGCATATAAACGCAAACGAGAGTTAGTATAATTGTATACATATTTTACAATATTTCTGAGAAATCAGTAAAATTGCATATATTGAAAAGGCATTTCGGATAAATTTATTATCATATTAAATAAATCGGATTGAAATAGATAATTTGGTTCATTATTTATGACACTTTCATAGAAATAGAAATTTTCTTGTCAAATTCATGATGAAAAGAAAGTTTGGCTTTATTCAGTCGAGTTTCATTCAGTAATGCACGCCTTTTAGTTGCTATCTTTCTACTTGTCATCATCCTATTAATGCCATATTAAATTTAAGGTTCATCTACACTGTATTTTATGTGCTTAGATATCAGTCATTTTGCGACATTCATACTGATAATAATAATAATGAATTGTACAGTTATTTGAAAGCCTCGGCTGTGGAAAATACAGAAATTGTGTAAAATTCCAATTGATCTCATGATTACTAAGAAGTCAGTGGTTATCTTCATACATATCTAGTTCAAAAATGGTTGTCCCCCAAATTATTCATTTCTTACCCAGAGAAATATTTCTTTGTATCCCTATACACAGGGGTATCTTATTATCATGCGCCTATGATATTTTAGTTGGCCTTTTAGTTAATTGAAGATGCATTTATGTAGAACACAGAGTATATATAAGTATCTTTAATGTTAAGTGTACCTCATTTTCCAGCCTTAGCTTTGAAGATTGGAGTAATGAGTAAATTTCTGTTTTTAAGTAAACATAAAATAGTAAAAACCCTTTGTATAATCAACGAAAAAGATGGTAGAGATAAATATTCCTAGAAAAGCAATTATATTATAATATTATGTCTGGTTAAGCTACAAGTTTCATGAAATGATTTTGAGAAGAAATATATTAAAAGAAGGAATTTAAAATATCCAAGTTCAATCGATTGAGTACTCAGTAGTCTCACTATTGTTGTATTTTATTTTCATATTTACAATTGACGCAACCCACATTGCATTAGAAAGAAGGGATATAGTGATGTGCTACAATTATATTAAAAATGCTATATACCCTTTAATATGTGTAACTAAATCTTACGTATAGGTAATAGAAACGGAAACAGATTTTAATTGCAATGAATATGATACCAGCGATTATGTGTATTAACTTCAGAAAAAGTAATTCAATTGGAATTATAAGTTACGTACAGTTTGTACGCCACCTTAAACTGTTACAAAAATATAGAAATATCTAAAAGAAATAGAATCGTCACGAAAAGTTGAAGCAACATTTTCCACAAGTTTTAGCAGCAGGTATTATATAAATAACTTTAAATCAAATCACAACATGAAGCAATGAAAACTTGCCATTGCCATATGTTGTTTAATTCTAAATCATATTAATCTGGCATTTGTTCAAATTATCTGGAGAACAAATATATTTACATTATCCAGCCCAACCCCGTTTCAGGTACCGATCTTTGAATATTCTCTTCCTAGATTAAAATTTATCAAATGTTTACAATGCTGTTTTTTTTCTATCTTACTTCGGATGCATTATTCTTATTCATAGCCTATCTGAGGAGTCACAGTTTGATAATTTGATGTAATGCTACTGTAGTAGTTGGAACGATGATCGTTTATGTCAAGCCTTTGGCGTTTAATTATGACTAAGAAAATTATTTTAAATTCTAAATAGCAAAGTTCACGTCTCTAATAATAACACATATGGAGGTGTAGGTTTTGGTACAGTATATACCGAATGAGTGTAGATATTATTGAATATGACAACTTGCCAGACTACGCCTATATAGCACTGTATGGCACTACAATCAATAGCATCACTGATATGATTCAATCCTGTATGATATATATTAGTGAAACAAACAACATATAGCTTTAAACTTTTATATCATAGCTTACAGAAATATTTATGTGGACCGACTAAGCTAAAATTTAAAATTCTAAACTTCTTTCATTGTATAATTATATTCACTGTACATTTACAAGAGTTAAGTCACCAGGATTCCGATCTGTAAAGACACTTAACGATGCATTTATTTTCAACGATGTATATATTTATACTACATATGTGAGAAATTCTGTCTGCGGGTGTGTGGGTGTGGAGTTGTTAGCTAACTCCTCCTACATAGTTTTATCGATTTTGATTAAACAAGACAGGTGTGTAGAACACATGTTTGAAAACCTCATAACATACTCAGATTGTTGAAAATGCCGATGATAGGGCCTCTGGAAGGAATCTTTATATAAATCTAATATATTTTATTTTAAAAACCGAGGGAAATACACCATTCACCCCTGGAAGTGATCCTCATATATAGCCAAGAGAAATAACCCATTCATTTTCCTAAATTATTTGGTAAAAAGGAAATTGAGTATCCTCATTTCTTAGTAATTGAACTGTTAGACTTATTCCCGCAATTTATCCAGTATAAACCTTAAACAAGTAAATAGTATTTTCCTAAACAATAGATCCACTGATTTCGGTTAGTGACTTATTCACGAATATAACAACACTAGCAAACGTGAGAGTAATATTCCCTGGGAACACACAAAAGCACTTTTCAGAGTTATTTACTTTGAATTGTTGTTATCTCATATCTGATTAGCCTGTTATTACACAACATTCTCCAAGATTTTAGTATACATACCTTACTAGTATTTCCTCCTATGTTCTATATACTCTGGGAACGCACTAAAGTCCTTTTCGGAGTATTCATAACTTCCTAAAAACACGATCCTGCGTAAGACAGTTCGTTATTCTCTGTAAATGCACAAAAACCGTTTTAACGGCTACATACTTTAAAATGTTGCTGTTGGATTAGCGAAAGAATTATGAGATTATGAGAACGGAACCGCTTTTCCGCGAATTACCGTGCACGTCAGCTAGTACATATATATATATATATATATATATATATATATATATATATATATATATATATATATATATATATATATATATATATATATATATCCTTTCTGTATCTATTTCACCTGGATGATAACAAAAATTGTAAGTATTAGCGAACATTTTGAAAATTAGCAAGACTGTTTCTATAGTTGTTCTGAATGACAGAAACATGAGTGAAACACTGAAATAATGGATGAAATTCAATAATATGCATCATTGTAATAAACCATGTCCGTCCGAACCAATTTAACGATGCGAATCAAATTGTTAGAATAAATTGCACGAATTATCGCCAGTGATTCTGAAATATCCAACTCGCATTCAATATTTTTCAAATCTATACTGGGAAGCCATATATGTTGCATGAGTCGCCAGTAAACTTATGTCAAATGCATTGAATACACATATATTCAACAACTGAAAGGCTTTGTGTGATATATTCTAAAACCTATAAATACAAGTGCAAAAGAAAAAAAAATCAATATGAAATAGAAATTGGTGCAGCTACTTGTATTTGGAGATATTGTTGAATAAATCCACAAACCTTCAATGAATAATAAGGAAGTCTAAATATCACGGGGCTACATGTACTCTAGTCTAAGTAAATGCAGTTACACTTATTTACAGATGTTGAATATTATGCAAAGCAACTGAAGCCTGTGATTATTTTAAGTCGTACCATTTTCTCTTGAAGTACTTACTAAACTTGCAAGTTCTTAGTATTTTGGTGTTGTTAATATCATTAACAACTACGAATTTCTCTGATTTCTCTTCGAATTGTTATGCAGCATTTATGACGGACTCTTGAAAAGCTAAATGTTATTTTTGTATTACACACACTTCTCTGCAGACCTGTTTCATAAATAATTCATGAATCAAGTTTTTAATACAGTTGCACCTCAGCTTCTATTCAAGCATTCAAATGACATGATAAAATATCCGCAGATAAAGATTCATTTCATTGTTGTATTATTTATTTTTGGAATCGGTTTCCTTTTTCCACATACTACATTCACTTTCTCCCTATATTTTCATTGCGACATTACTGTCAATGATATTAGGAGGAGAAATTTAAGATCCAACATAATCGCTCTTCCTATTGAATGTATTATTTACTATCTCCAACCGTCTTCAGAAAGGAAAGACTAATTCGATGAAGTAGTTTCAGCGGCTCATTTGCTGGGAAAATGTTGAATACCTTCGACAAGTTCAAAAAGGTGGTATCAATTTTGCAGTGCAATTTACATATAGAAGATACTGAGGTGTTGTGGTATGGCAATACCCTTCCCTGCACGAAAGCCGTATTTATTCTCTACGAACAGGCTCTGATCTAGGTGTCCCGAATGGGGCTTGAGAAATATAGTAACATCACTTGCCAGCGATCAGCAAGAAGGTGTACCTCTGTGGTTGCTGCATGACAGGTGGTTTTGTTTTATACAAGGAGTTTATGATGCGATAATTAAAAACCTGCCGTATTTTCATTTTCAGTCGAGACTGGCCGGTAAATGTCAGTCATCTGCACAAGAGAAATTGTCACGGTCACTTGGCACATTTCGGTTGAATGCTTTCTGCTCCAATGGCTGTGGTTCTGGACAACTGAGTTTGCATTCATGACATTTGAAAGTGTGAATTGGTCAATAAACTTGTATTTCAATTTAAACTGTAGCAGGTGTGCAATAGATTTTTTATTGAAGAAAATGGATTGAAAACGTTGTTAACGCATTCTGCAAATTGCTTTTCCCACTATGGAGTGTTCAGCTGGTATTGTTGTTCGCATTAACAAATAAATATACCTAAGCATAGATATATGTATATTCAAAAGTGCACAAATGACGTACTCCGAAGAAATTTTAAAGTAACGTAATCCAAGGATAGAGGAAGAAATCCATGAATCAGGTACTCCAAATTAGTTGGAAGGACGTGGACAGTCCGAGCGAGCGTGCAGTAAATATTCAATTCAAATAAACGAGTAAAATTAACGGACAACAAGAGTGTGTGTACAAGAAATGTAGCTTGACACTCGGTAAAAATTGAGAGTTTGATGTTTGGAGCCTAGCTCTTCGTCAGAAATTAGAAAAGGAAAAGTCTAAAGAAGGAAAAGAAATAGCCAACAGCGAGTGTGTAATTACGTTGCTGATTGTAATGTAATTACGCACGTGCTGTTGTCAATTCCTTTTAATTCTTTGGACTTTTCTTTTTCTCTTTGCCGACGAAGAACTATACTCGAAATGTCAAACTCTCTCTATTCATCGAGCACGAACCTAATGCGTGTCTTGTACACGTCCTCTGGTTTTTCGCTAATTTTATTCGTTTACTTGAAATGATTGTTTATTTGAATTGACTATATATATATAACATAGATCATACATATACACAAACTCACTCACACACGCACACACGCACACACACCTACACGCACACACACTTTACTGTTACTTGTCATACAATACGCAGTAAACAGACTAAGTAATAGCTGATCATTATTTAAATAGTTGTAGCAAAGCCTATGCATTACTGAGCAACACCTATAAAATGTAAATATATGCAAGCCAAACAGTCTTTCTTTCCGAAATGATTAAAATAATATTATTTACTGTAATAACGATGTCTTTTACTCACAGCATTATTATTTCCAAGTTTGATGACCAGCGTTAAATAGTTTCACTAGAATTGGTATTACATCACAATGTCTTTAACACCTATATGTAATTTTATTTTGCTAAATTGTAATCTAGATAATAATTTAGAAAACAAAATTTGTTGAGTGAATATATTATTCTAAACTGACTAATTTTCCATTAGGCGAAATCTTTTTACTGGATGTCATGAGTAATTCTCAAAGAAATCACTCTGGCTAGGAATTAATATATCCGACCATAAACCCGAAGCAATTGTACTGCTTTCACATTAACGTGTGTGTGTGTGTGTGTGTGTGTGTGTGTGTGTGTATGTGTGTGTGTGTGCGTGTGTGTGTGTATGAGAGAGAGTGACAAAGAGAGAAAGAATGGGAAGGAGGGAGAGAATGTGTGTATGTGTGTGTGTGTGTGTGTGTGTGTTTAAGTGTGTATACATATGCAGGCATGCAAACATGATTTTGAATAGGTATGTGTCTGCTCATTGTTTTGTAATAAGTGTAAGTGTGGTCTATATACATGTTTCTGGTTTATCTTGTGATCTACATTAGTTCAAGTGGTATAGTTTGTAATCTACACCGACATTTTGATCTACATTTAAAATTTATCTAGTTACTCGAATTCCGATTGGTTTGGGATATAAAAATTAAAAAAAAACCTTTATGATTTAAACACTTTTAGTCCTGAGCGCATTGAAAGATGTCATGATGAGAGCAAAATAATTTTACACACAGGTTATTCGAGATGAAGAAGATGCAATAGAATTTCTCCGACGCTATGAACACCTTTATGAACATGGAGATATTGATCCATGCAGCAAATGTGAAGAAGAAATAGAGGAAAAACGAAGAAATATAAGAGGTGAATCCCGTCCTGTTTTCCGCTGTACAAAGCGGGGATGCCAGTCGTTTATGTCTGTACGCCATGAAAATATGGTTTTCCATTACACTGATTTGAATCGGAAAACCATTTGTAAACTGACATTATGTGAAATTTTGGAACTGGTTTTTATTTTGTAAAAGATCACTCATTCAATTTAACTGAAGAAATGACTGGAAGGAGCAGGAGGTCTATAAGCGACTGGTTCAATATTTTCAGGGAAGTCTGCTCCTGAATTGTGTCAAGATTTTGAATGTAGATCACAAGCTAGTTTAGATTTAAGTTGCTGTAGATCACAATGACATGTACTTCATATACTACACCGGGACCGTTTAAACTTCCGTAATCTTTACCAGTAATTAAAAGTAATATTCGATAGATATTTCTCATGATCTTTAAAAGCTTAGCTCGCTATTGCAACATCTTCCCATTACATTATCCCTCATAATAAGCTAAGTAAAACAGAAAATGTATTAATATATGGAGGCAGCCAGGGGTTGAAGCTGCTATTTTACCTATATTACTTGGTTCGCACTTGGTTACTTGCTTTACTACAACAGTTGCATAGGAGAGTTCAATCACAGCTAACCTAAGGCTACACAATATCAACCACCTATATTTTATGACATTATTGGACAACTCATTAGTTAATACATCGTTTTTAAATGTTTTAAGCGGTGAAAACAAACCTTGTCATTCCTCTACATCTAATTCATTGACCTTGGAATAATAAAAATTGATTGATATTTTTTAGGGTTTGAAACCAGAATATTTAGGGATTTAAATTAGATTAGATGTAATCGAAAATTAAATTGAGTAGCTAAATTCAAAATAGAAACCGAGTTGCAAAGTAAAGCCACAATTTTTTTTCCTAAAAGTAACAATAATATATTGTTCTGAATATACAAGCAATTAAAATTTTAATTTGTCTCACATAATTCAACTTTGAAATCAATATTTCAAGTAGATGTGCTTCTTGTTAAAATAAGAAAAAAGTTTTCGACAGGAATAAAATGAACAATTAAAAGCCCCGAAATAGTTATTTTTAATCTGATAATTAATAACGTTATATATAATGTCAAGTAGAATAAATAGATGGCAAATATCAATTACAGGAACATATATAAATGATAATAAAAATATTTTCTCATAATAAATGGTTTTTATATAGAAATATACATATTTTACTTCTAAATAGCAGTGAGATTACATGAATCTTTAAAACTAAAAAATCAAATTACTTATATATATATAGGTGCAGGTGTGGCAGGGAGGTAAGAAGCTAGCTTCATACCTCCGTGCCATAGCATATAATATTCAGAACAGTATATATATATATATATATATATATATATATATATGCAAACAACGAGAGAAACAAGGAAAACATGACAAGTTATATAAAGAATGACCCTTCATCAGTTGTCGGCTGTTCACCTCCTGATTTAGAGCAATTAACGACAATATGAGGCTTCGAAAGGTAGTTGCTTCTACAAAAGCCAAGATAAAATTAGGGATTTGCGGAGGGTCAAAGTTGCTAAGCAAAACCGGTCAGCGGAGTCATACAACAAACTAAACGAAAACGAACATGTAGGGCTGTCTGGCCAGACGAGATAAGATAACGAACGCTGGAGGAATATTGTCTTTGACAAAAGAAAATATAGAAGGAGAGACAGATAAGAATGCGTCTGCTCTGTAAGACAGACTGACAGTAAAGAATGAACACGAGAGGAAAAGAAAGAAGGACGATGGTCACGTGTGAGCAACGATAGAGAATACAGGAGAAAGAGGGAGAGACAAACAGACATGCAGACAGACATGCAGATAGACAGGCAGGCAGACAGACAGACAGGCAGACAAACAGACAGGCAGACAGGCAGACAGGCAGATAGGCAGACAGACAGACAGGCAGATAGAAATTGGTGAAGGAAAGAAAAAAGAATTAGAAAAGGAATAGAGAGAGAGAAGAGTACAGGGTACTGTCGCATATATATAGGTGCAGGATTGGCAGGGAGGTAACAAGCTTATTTCTCAACCACATGGTTCCGAATTCAGTCCCACTGCGTGACACCTTGGTCAGGTGCCCTCTGGTATAGCCTCGGGCTGACGAAAGCCTTGTAAGTGGATATATATATATTTGTGTGTGTGGGAGGGTGTATGTGTGTGTGGGGGGGTGTATATGTGTGTGTGTGTGTGTGTGTGTGTGTGTTTGTTTGTGTTCAAAATATGGGGGTTTAGTTCATAGGTGATCTAAAGGACTTGGTACACTGAGTAAGTGCTGTAACGGATTACCAGGAATTTCAGGTCATAGCCGAGATGGGAGTTATGGAACCACTGTAGATTTCCAATATAGCGGATACATAATTGTTAAACAGGACAGCAAATATCTCAAGTCTTATACGTTATTATTATTAGAAAAATTCAAAGTCTTACAACTGTTTCTGGGATATCCCAAAGAATGGGATATTCTGTCATCGGAGACAAATAGCGAAAATGTGAAGGGTATACATTAATGATATGATGACATAGAGAACAGGAGAAAAGGAATAAAGAAATGACGAAAATGAAGAAAAACGTAGCATAAATGGTACCAGATAAATTCCACCGCGTTAAATTTCATCACGGAATTTTCCACCAAGTAAATTTCACCATAGGTAAATTCCACCACGGTATATTCCAGCATGGAAAATTCCACCCATGGACAGACTTCCAATATAAGTTGCTCCCGCTAATAATCACCGTGTTCAGTTTCTCAAGACCGTGGGTCAATGCCTATGTTATTTAATCTATCCGTCAGTCAAGTCTTAAGAAGAGAAAGAGAGAGTCTGAAGGTGAGGTAGAAAATAATCTTTATAATCTATTTGAATTGATGTGTGGATGTCAATGATGTGCGCAAAGTATTGTGGAACCCTTCTAAACAATTATTTGGCCTTGGTAAGTCTTTTAAGATGTGATCACGTACATTCCAGAGTTGTACAGGAAAATGTGGGATTTCTCTTTGCCGACGAGGACCGCGTACCCTAATAATTCCAACGTATGTAATCTCAAAATAGGGGATAAACTCATTGGCAACGTCTTCAATTGGCAAAAATGCTAAAGCACAAAAACACTTCATTTTAAACTGAAAACTTCCATCTCTGTTGTATCTCACACTCTGGTCAAGTGCACCTATCTTCCGTCAACAAGTCTGTCCGAGATGAGAAACACACTCAACTATTTTTGAATACGGAAATAGAGAAATAAATGCATAATGGAGAGCCCTTTCAAAGTCCATCGGGCAGGTTACAGGTCGACAATTTGGTCTTAAATCACGTACAAAAGAAAGAAGACGATGATGTGACACTTCTATTCTTCGGGAAGTAGGGCAAAAAGTCGGGGCACACACAAACGTCCAGTGATGGTATGTAGTGTCACTAACTGACTCCACAAACTAGGAGATACCTTGAAAGTTCCATCACAGGCCCAACTCTTCGCGGTTTCTAGATAATCCAAGCCTTTTTCTGAGGAAAAAACTAAAATTCTGCCTGGGTCATCAATGCTACTGTCAAAGACCAAAACCGAGAACCTATCTTCTAAA
This sequence comes from Octopus bimaculoides, assembly GCF_046866305.1. NCBI lineage: Eukaryota > Metazoa > Mollusca > Cephalopoda > Octopoda > Octopodidae > Octopus > Octopus bimaculoides. Next base: position 22,211,329 of record NC_142945.1, on the reverse strand, counting down.
AACTTAACTGTATCAGGTATTTCAAACCCTGACCTACAAGTCGGAAGTGCTGGTGTCCCTAAAGCACGCTGCCTCCAGTTGCGTATGTTACGCGAAAGCTCAGGGATGGTTTGTAACTGTGATTTTGTTTCCTCATCGAGATTTTGTACAACAGCAGCAATTACTTCCCGAAAAGATACTGTGCCTATTTTCGATACTTCATTCTTCATTGAGTCAACTACCTTTCGAGCATTGACTTGTGCACTGCTTGCAGAGTGATTAATTGCAGAGTGATTAATTGCAGAGTGATTAATTGCAGAGTGATTACATTCCGATGAAAAATGTATTTCTGGTTTACTGTTTTTGTAAGCTGTATGCAGTTTAGCTCCGCAACCTTTATAAAACCACCCACAACGCCAATGTCTTGGATTTTCCACTACTGTTTCCTTGCTTTTCGGATATATAATTCTCTTCATCGCAAAAGTTTTCGTTTGTTCTGTTCATCTCGGATGTGATGAATGTGGCAGCCATAATCGAGGGAGTCAGAGTTAATTCCTTCGAGGTGTCTTCAGTTCTGGTGTTGTCTGCGCGTTTTTTTCTTTGTTTTTTTGTTTGTTTTCGTTTCTTCGATGCACCGTCTACGGTTGTCAGCAGGTGATTGACAACCCAGTCAGATTTCCTCCTTAAATACTCGCCGGTAGGCTTCAGATGTCATAGCTAGTTATCTGTCACGTGACACAACTTCAGCTGCAACAAAATAGAGGGGAAGGGCGCGTAATTTTGGCCCGTGCTCTCTCTAGACCTACCTCCCAACAGAATTGTTTGAATTTCAGCTCCATCAGCCAAAGCCGACTAGCAATCAAACTTCTGAACCATCGCAGAGGGAAACGTGCTATGAACAAGATATGTTCCCTCAGCTGACCTGTTAAGTAGGAACGCTGTTTAAGTGTCAGCGAGCCTCACCTGGCAACACTATTTCTCAGTCAGCATGTGATGGCTATGCTATATGAGATATATGCATACATACATACATACATATATATATATATATATATATATATATATATATATATATATATATATATATATATATGCATACATACATACATATATACATACATACACACACAAACACAGAGGCACGCCATACTCACGTAGATAGATTAGATAGATAGATAGATAGAAAGATAGATAGAAAGATAGATAGATAGATAGATAGATAGATAGATAAATAGATAGATAGATAGATAGATAGATAGATAGATGAATGAATGGATGGATGGAAATGAGTAAAAACAAATGATGCAAATCTTTAGGACATATTTGCGTATAAATTAAATATACTCTAATGTTGCACAGCTTCTGCTACTCAATCAGCCTGCAAAATTAATGATAATATGAATGCTCACATTTTTAGCAATTCGATATCTCGTCGTAAAATGATTTCTATGAAGCAGAACACGATGCTATTTAGCTAGCAATACATAAAACAATTTGCCATGTAACCTTGCAATCTCTATACTCAGCATGGAGTAAAAGAAATGCCCTGATAAATATACTACTACTAATGCTCTTCTGCTGCTGCTACAGCTGCTGCTTCTGTTGATGATGGTGATGATGATGATGATGAGGATGAGGAGGAGGACGACGACGACGACGATGATGATGATGATGATACTACTAGAAATTCTACTACTTGTATGACGACGACTATGACAAAGTAAAGAGAACGGGGACCTCATAAATTATTGGCTTTTAACATGTTAATCATTACTAGGGAAATTATGAACTGGGTACAGGTAGATTCTATAGTTTCTGAAGAAGGATACGCTATAAATAAAGGAACTAGCGTGATGCAAAAGGACGTCAAAGGGTACTTATGCCGTTTTGTATGTCAATAGGTTTCAAGAAAGTCCAACAGAATGTTCCAGACTGTTAATTACTGGAGTGTCTGAGGACGACTGTGTTAAAAGAGATTAACAGTTATTTTATGAAGTGCACTGAGATCATGGGAAATTGGATAAAATGCGTAAAGAAATCATTAATAAATGTGACAATATCTATGAGGTTATCTTCAAAGAGACACGATCTCCCTATTACAATCTGTGACTGTGTTAATCCTTGTGGCAATGATACGGTCAAAATCCTGGCCTACCCAAGATCTTGCCGAAACATGGATGAAAATTTCACCAACTGCAATATATGAATGGCCTCACATAGCGCACGAGGAATGATAGCGATTGACTTGTATGGCCAGATCGAAAGAGTAAGAACATCTGGCAAGTAAATTTATATGCATTTTGGGGTAAATAAGTGTGACGATTTAATTAAACATGAAAAGATCTAAAGACTCTGTCAGATGGTTTAAAATTAATACAATACGATGTCAGTTGACCTCTGATATGCAATATTTACCCTGATATCTCTCTATCCCTGTATAAATTCTGCCTTTGGACGTTGGATGATGGTGACTGTGTGGGTCAAGGTTTCCAGATAAAAAGTCATTCATATACATCAGAGTAGGCAGGTACGTACATGTCATAAAACCTTTTTTCCAAGAAGCAATTCATGCAGAGGGCAATTTTTATTCAAATAAGTTTATGCCTTTTCCATGATATGCAAACTTATTCCATTGGTTCTCTCTATGCTTGTTTTAGAGGCTCCGGTAACATGTCAGTGTAAATGTTCTTCTTAATCGATTGTTGTGATGTTCCGTTTCTTTAGAATATTAATGCTATTTTGTATAGCTGGGAAGAACCAAAGCTTTAGGCAATGCCAATAATTTACAGTGTTAATTTTGCACGCATACACTGACACTCGCGCTGTTAACACTTCTGATGTTGCTGCTACTGGCATGATTGATAAGATTTTCACAGTTCAGCTACAACAACAACAACTACTACAACTATCACTACTTCTACTAATACTAATACTACTACTTTTTGTTGCTTCAGTGTGGCTGCTGATTTTGTGGATGAGGACGGCGGTTTTCCTGCTGACGACTGAATCTATTTGTGCGTGGCACATCGATGCTGCGGTTACTGTTATTGTTGTGGGGTAGGATGTTATAATTCGGAGCAATAGCTTAACCTAAAATCTTTTCATCCCACCCATCATTTTTGTTGACTAGCTAGCAATAATTGATGTGCGGCCATTCAACATTAATCAAAAATGCATTTTCTTTCAATACTGTACCGTGTGGATTGACAACAAAACATCCCAACAAGTTACCTTACAGTCTAACTCGGTTTAATAACAATAACACTCTATTTGAAATAAAGCCAGCCGCAAAACACCGAGCGGCCAGGAACTTTGATAAAAAACTCGAGAGTTGCAAAACTGGCTGTTTCGTCGCTGGCTATAAATAGTAAATACTATGTTAATTAGTTATGTTTGACATATCTATACATCTAAATAAGACAACTTTACAGTAATAGTCTGCAAAGTTGTATAAAAAACATGCTGCTTAAATGTTTTTTTTATATGACACATTTTGCATAATTAAGTTTTAGCATTTTTGGAATTAATACATATCCGCGAGTACATACCAGCGAATGAAATTTGTAATTAATACAAATACCAATATATAATTAAAATATACAAGTTTACCATTATACAAGTATTATCAAATGTTGATTATTTCACAAATATTGTGAAATAGAATTGAATGATATACGGTATACATAGTGTAAAATCTTGACTCGCTCCGATCAGATTTAATATCTAAATCTACAGTATATGTAATGCACTTTCAACGTAGTTGTTATAAGTTAAATATTCATATTATTGTTTGAAATTATATAATCCGTCGATCATAATGAAAAAATAAGTGCACTGTGTACACATAATGTACTTTGTGTGTTTTCGTGTATCTAAGTGCGGTGGTGGTGGTGGGGGGGGGGGGGGCATGTGTATGTGACAGCATGTCTGTATCTAATATAGTACATTTTATGCATTCATAGTACTAAATATCACCTCAAACTGCTATCTTTAAATGTGAATAAAGAAATTCCTTGAAGACAGCGCCACGATTTACGAATAAAATAATCTACAAGTGTTGAAGAATCTGCTCATTTATAGTTTTCCGTATATACACATATTAAATCTAAACAAGAGTCCAAGATTTAAAACTAGCCAACCCTACAAAAACTTATGTACATATCACTTGATACGTACCCTCATGTGGTTCAAAACTTAAGAGATTTGTCAACGTTTTACTACAAGCATGTTTTATCTAATCAACAAAGTGTATGAGTCATTCTTAAAAGTAGATATCTACGTCAAATGAGGCGTGTTGGTAGAATCGTTAGAATACCGGGCAAAGTATTTAGCCTTAATTCGTCCGTCTTTACGTTCAGAGGTCAAACACCACCGAGATCGACTTGTCTGTGTGTGTGTGTGTGTGTGTGTGTGTGTGTGTGTGTGTGTGTTAAAAAAAACCACACACACTCATATATACACATATATGCTAAATATGTATTATACGTATGACAATCTGTGTACGATATATCTCTGGGTTACACCCGGCAGGTTTTGGCAGTTATTTCGAAGTTTTGGTCGCCTTTTTCTGATTTTAAAGCAAATTTAATCTGTCGAGGTAAAAAACACAAAGCACACATATACCTACATATATGAACGAATGCACACATATTTGTGTGTGTGTGCGTGTGTGTGTGTGTGTGTGTGTGTGTGTGTGTGTAAAGTTCATGAGACCTTTTTGATAGTCAAGAGGTGACTTATGTTTGCTACATTCTTTTAAGAAAATTATTGGTTCCTTTTACTATTGTTCGGGTATATTAAAACATTGTTTATAAATACGCTAGTAAGGTTTTTGTATGTGGTCTGTTGACCCATAAGATCTATTCGAAAACTAGGTTTTCAATTCAATTTCCTGGTTTAATCTTTAGCTTTTCAGCTGTCTGTATCCGATCTAGTACATTTAAACTATGTGATGTATATTTTTTTTTATATACGTTTTAGAACTATTAATTTTTTCATATTTACTGAATCTACTTTTTTTTCTTTCTTCCAGTTGTTTCTTTGCTTTTGTTGTTTGGAATAAGTTGAGGATGCGAATTCTCTGAACTTAGATTTAGCACCTTGATTGATATGAATCGATATGTCTTAATTTTTACTCATACAAATCTAATTTTACGTAGTCTCTATCTTCCCGACATTGTATACATAGAGAAATATTTTCATTTATAATTAGACATGACTCTGGTGTAACTACCATGCTCTGGTGATTTGGTGAGCTAGTTATCTTTCTTTGCATTGAATTGTGAGTATACAGCTGCACTGTATAATACGCTGCATGCATATTAATTCAGACATATAAAAATTTATTATAAACTGAAATTTTTATTACATGACAGGTGGTTAAATGAAAATATTCACTTCTCCTACCTTCTTACATATCATGATTTATATACTCCTCATAAAATAATTACATCGACCAGATCTCCCGCTAACACTTATACGTGTGTGCTTGTGACTAATGATCTTGGCAAATCTGAGAGGTATATCTAAAAAATAACCGAAGAACAAACTGATGTAAACCTCTGATCACAGCAACTTAATTTGCGGAATATGGCAATGCTAGATGGATTGAAATAGAAAACGCAACTCAAGCAATACCTAGAGTGAAGGCAGTGCATTGCAGTGCAATTGCATGATCTTGTGTGGGTCAGGTCTTATCAAGACGGATTCTATGACTTACAATACATTGATAGGAACCGATCTAAAATAAACGAAATTTGCGAAAGTACCGAGCAGTAGTACTAAATCCGTGACTACGTTTATGCAAAGCGGGATTCTTTGTGGGCCGCATATAAAAAATGTTTAATATATATCAGCTGCATATTGGTATAGAAAATACTTCATTCCGAGGTGATCACAATACCAGGCTTCCAATCTATGTCATATTTATTTTAGCTGTCTACATGTCTTTAAATAATTTGCATAGTAACATTTTATCTCTTTATTACAATCGTTTTATTAAAAATATAGTAACATTTCTGCTAAGCCGTTCATTTTACAAACACTTAAATCACTCAAAATTCCTTGTTATTAATTACAAGTTCTTACTGCTATGATGTAGTTTCTCAGATATTCCATAGAATGCCAAAAGGCCGACAGAAACTTTTTTGACTTTTTTGTTAAATATAAATCATCTTTATTTGAAATTTAAAAAAAAATATCATTTAACAAAATTCGATTTTGACATTTTTTTCCTGTGAGCCAATTTCGTTTTCAATAATATGAAATTATAATCCATTCTTTGTCTGAAATTCAATTTTTTTTTTATATTTGATCTGAAAATGATATTACTTTATATATACGAAGCAATTGTTCTACTTTAAAATGAAAGAAATATATGAAAATATATGTTAAAGATAAAAATGTGACAACTCACTCTCTACATTGTTTCTTTCATACATCCGCAGTTACTCTGAAGATTTCTTGATGCACAAATTTTCTAATACAATTTATTTTTACTTTCCAAGTTTCAGAATTTATTATGTCAATACAAAATCTAGAATTCTCCATATATTCAACATAAGTAAAAATAGTGCTTCGTGATAGATACACATATTCTCAGTAGAAAACGGTAGAGTGCAATAGTAGTGTTTTTTCAAAGAAAAACAAAATATAAGCAAAATGTGTTTTTCTTGAAACTTAATTGTGCTCAATATAGTATCTCATGTTTTCTCTTCTGTGCAAAACAAATATTTGAATTTCTCAGGAGAATAAGTTTTAAGCTTCAAATATGAAAGAATATTTATTCAGTATGTTAAACAATACGCTAGATGAACTTAGGAATATAGCGTGTTACATCCACTAAAAGTTTTCGAAGCTTCTGGAGACAGAACATGGGATATTCTTTTTCGTATGCAAAATATGTAATCGTATCTGACTTTAAGAAGAAAAATGTAGTGACCCTTTACTAACGTGAGCACAGCGAATATATTGGCTGAACAGTATATTCATGAAAAGGTAAGTTCAAATATTCGAGAAAATCTTGTGTAAATGATAAGGACTGACGAGAATAAAGTGACATGAAACACATCGGGTTAGAAAATGCAATGTTAAAAAACAAAATTGACCGGAAAACATCTTAATTAGAGATGTAGATGTATTGTGCGGTATACTGGAACAAAATATCTGTATTTTAAATAGGAAATGAAATTAATAATTATCAATCGAAGAATATATCCCCACAAAATAGCTCTTAAATCTGGTCGAAGTTCGTAAGTTATAGTTCCCTGAGAAGGTGAAATAAGTCAATAGCATGCCAAGAATCTTCGACAAACTACAAAAGATTTTGGATGTATTTTGTTTGGCTGTACATGTGGACATTTTAAAGTTTAGTGACAATTATAAAATTTGGTGTATTGATGTTATTTTCCACATACGAAAATGAGTATTGCTTAATTATACACTTATGCATAGATATTCACATGCATATTCGGTCATATAAAATATGTTTTTATATAAGTTCGTTCTTTCCTTTCAAGGATCACATGATTTGATTTTGAACAACTTTAAGGTGAGTACATACAGAACTAGTAGTCGGGCAGAATATTATTCCATGTTGCAAATTATCAAAATCTACACAAGTTGTCAAAGAGAGTAGATGACTGAATAATAAAATTTTCATGTACAGTTATCAATTCCAGCCTTCGCTTGAATTTTGAGTTGAAGGTAACTTGCATCAGATCCTACAAATGAAAATCGTTTCATAAGTTTTATTTTTAGTCAATATAATACGCAAACAAACATTCAAAGTAAATTTACTTTTAAAATGTCATACATGATTGATATTGAGAATTATAAAATAGTTTCCATATCGAATCCAGAATATACTTATTAATTATTGCTAAAGAAATTTGGAAGCTTTTAATCAGAGAGATACCGTTCATATGTTAAAAGATTTCTGATACAAACATTGCAAAACAAAATAAGAGAATAATTGCAACAGTACATGATGTTCTAACTATTTGAATCGCTTTAGTATTCGTAGAACTAAATTACAATCTATATAAATAATTGTGATGCTAATGTGTCAGGTAAAGACGGTACGTTAAATATATCAGAGTAAGAATATAACTGTTACCAGGTCATTAAGAATGAAATATTCGATTTTGAACTGAAAGTTTATTTTACTTTATCTCTGCAAAAAGCAATGCAGTTAATCAAAGTATGCACATAAATTATAAACATAATTTTGCCATTCGATCAGTAGCTTCTTTATTCCGGAAGCAACGAATTCTGGAGAGAAAGAGGTGATTAAATCACGAAAGAGTATTTGCATCTTCTTCAGATTTTAATTTTTTTTTCCTTGCAAAATGTTGTCTAATGACTGAAAAACGTGATAGTCAGTTGGTGCAAGGACTGGTTAATATGGTGGATGACAGAGTACTTCCAACTTCAGTTCCTGTAACTTGAGTATGGGTCGTTGTGCAACATGTGGTAGGGCATTGTCTTGCAAGAGAATTGTCCTGTCTCTATTGACCAATCTCGATTGTTTAATTGCAACTTCACTCATCATATTATCCAATTAATTGATGCATACATCCCCTGTATTTGACTTACCAGGTTTCACGATGATGAAGTGGATAATACCAGCGCTGGCCCACCAAACACCATTAACTTTTGGGGGTGAATATTTGGGGGTGGGATTGAGTTTCCGCATTTCGTCTCTATCCAACCACAGTGCAGAACGCGTGTTATTGTTGTAAAGAATCCATCTTTCTTCACACGGAACAATACGATGCAAAAATGGTTCCCTTTATGACATGACAGTGAAGAACAGCATGTTTCAAGACGGCGTGTCGTTTGATGCTCGTTTAGCTCGTGTGCTACACACTTTTCCTGCTTCTTTACCTTGCCGATTTGGTCCAGTGTAGTCCAGTATAGTCCAGCTGGTCCAGTATAGTTGGAATCGAAACATCAAACCTTGCTGCTAACTCACGAGTAATTTGAGATGTATCCGCTTGCATTACAGTTTCCAGCTCATCATTATCCACCTTGGTCTCAGGTCTACCACTGGGTTGATTCTCAAGAATAAAGTCACCAGACAGGAACTTCTCAACCTATCGACCTACTGTGCGCTCATTCGCCCTTCTTCACCAAACAACTCATTCGCATTTCGAGTTGTCTAGGATGCATTGGTTCCGCGACGGATCTCATATGCATAAACAACACGAATTTTTGTTTTATCCTTGGGTTCACAAAAATTGATTTACAAGAGAAAACGCACAATATAATTACACGCCATGAATTGCATTTGGAAAAGTGATGATGTAACTCTTCAATTTTTTTAAAACAATCAGTTGTTAGGATAAAACGTATGAGTTAACGACTGTAAAACTTGGTGCATAAGAAAAGCGGACGTTTCATTCTTAATGACCTGAGATTAAATTCGGACTTTGATTTCCAGTCGAGACCAGGCCGAATCCCAATGTATGAGACTGATTTTCAATATAGCCTCGAACTAACCAATAGAACATAAAGCGTCATTTAATAGAAAAAATTCTGTGAAGGCCATATATATATATGTTTGTGTGCGTGTGCGCAAGCGTGTGTGTATACATGTATGTGTATGCATATATATTTACACACACGCTTATATATATATATATATATATATATATATATATATATATATATATATATATATATATATATATTATTAGAAAAAATAATAAGGTACTCAGAAATCTGGATGGTTGTACATTTACAGATTTTTATTAATATATCACATGTTTTTATAAATCATATATTAGCGCTTGCATCTACTCTAATAGATTCTTCAACACCTCCAAACCTTGTAATATATATATATATACACACATAAATATATATTCACAGAAAAGATGTATATCCATAAACAGACGAGTAATATTGATAAGGCTTATTAACAAAAAGTTCGAGAACCTACCTAATATCCTATGTTCTGTGAATGAGTTTTTCGTGACAAATATTTGGCACTCAATTACACAGAAGCGAGCGACACTCTTTTCTCTTTGTTAGAAATGCAGAGAACCAGTGATTATCTTTTTGGGAAACTTTAACCAACAACACAATAGTTCTTGTATTACAAATTACAATATATATAAAAAAAATTATTTGGAGTGCAAAAACTGAAAGCAGAATATAACATGAATACAGACAGATAAATATTTCTCTTCAAGGCGCTTTTGAATTGTGGAAATGTTTCTTCATAATTTTATATTTAATAATCTAATAACATTGCTGCAAATTCTCAATTCAAAATAGCTTTATTTATTATTTATTTTATACTTTAATAATTTTTGTATCATATTAAGTTTGCTCCGTTTATTAAAAAATCAATTTATTATTTGATTTTGTTAATATGTTCAGAATGGCAACTGGTTGTGTTTAAGTATTTAAAGATTACAAATGTTCGTAAATATACGGCATTTCAGTGATATAAATGAATGTTTTAGCTTCAGTTTTATGAATATATTTAAATTTTATTTTTAGTTTCTATTTGGAAGTATTTTTCATTTGATATAATCACTGCAAATTAGCTATACTTATTTATATGTTTGTGGAATTACAAATAAATTCTTTAACCTTAAATGCATTCTTAACTAAGAAATTCAATTTAAATGTTTACTTTCAGTATATAAGATAATGCATTCCTTGTTGCTTTATTTTCCTATGAGAACAGCAATGCAGCTCAAGTGGGCGTTTCAATGCTTCTAGAATATTTTCATTTTCATATTACAGAGTAGAAAATGAAAACAAATAGGAAAAAATAAATAGCAATTATCTTAATGCAAATGTATTAAGATATCTTTTGAAAATATGAATTCAAAAATATATTACAATAGATTGACTACTAGATGGAATGTATCTATAAAAAAGGTTTGTACAATTAAGAGAGAAGAAAAAGAACACAGAGAAACTTAATACTGTTTCGATACGTAATTGCAGAAATTTCATGTTTTCGACTATTCTGATACCCCAGGGATATGCATCCATCTGAAATAGTTCACTAATATATCTTCTAATGTGGAATCGTCTTGTTATCTAATGAGGTTAGAAATAGCAGGCGTATCCCCATGAAATCACAACGACCAGTCATAATATTGGAATAATGCGTCACAGAACTTTGCCTTAAACGCATTGTTTTAAAGAAATAAGGTTGATTATGGCAAGTAAGCACATGATCAAGATTAAACGAACTCAGTACTGATTTCGGGTTCCCCCAGATTAACAATAAAGTGGCATATTTTGCTTAACAAAACAGTGTAATAAAATATAATATCGAATTGTTAATTTGCTGGAAGATAAAATCTCAGTATATCATTTCCTTTTCAAAATTATATTATGTTTAGATATTATCAGAAATGAAACTGATGATTTTGATATCAGACATTTTTCGTATTACAGCTAAATGCTAAATTAATTGTAAATATAGTCGTAAAGAACAGCGATAAACGTTGTCTTTCAGATATCCACAGACTGAAGAAGAAAATATAATATTCTTATGAATTTTACAAACACAAGTTTGACATCAATAACGAAGAAATGACTATGGATCACCAACAAATAATATACTGTAAAATATCTACAAAGGTAAACAACCAGCTTGAAAAGACGTGTAACAATTTTGTAAAATGTATACACCATCAGTTCACGTCTGTTCTTGGTTACCTTGAATGGAGATCTACGTTGTGTGAATTTCTTGCTAAAAGTATTCATTTCACGTTCGAATATGATAAATCTAAAGTCAGTGTCTACGGCAGCTATACTAGACAGCATATGCCAAAAAGCCTTCTGGATAAAAGCAAAATAGAAGGCGTGTAGTTTTGCAATAAATTAATTAAATATCCAGAATGTCGGGAAATGCAATGTCGAAGTAGAGAAGTAACTCTGAATCAAATATACAAAAAAGTCTCAACAATCGAATAATTCAGGACATACTCAGATAAAGACAATAAGATCTCTGCACCGCTGGAGCACAACACACACAAATACCTGAAACACACACACACATACATACACATACATACACATACATATAATTGACAGAATTGGAGTCAACAAGGAGTACAGTTGGACAATGACTCTTTCTCGTTGACTCCAATTTTTTCAATTATCTATTCACACACGACAGAAGCTCAAATGCAAACCAGGAAATACGTGTAATACTACTACTGGATACCACAGGGTGAAATCTGAAGGCGGAAGGGCTATATATTGTACACTACTACGTTCATAACAGAATGTACCATAATTATATGTATATATAACTTACATCGTTTACTTGACTCACTCATTTCGAATGCGTCCATGCTGGTGCAACGCCGTAAAGAATTTTAACGCATCAAACCCAGTCTTTTTTTATTTTTAAAACTATTACTTATTCGTTCGATCTATTTTGCCGAACCGCTAGTTCACGGGACCCCATACAATCTGCCAAATTCACTCACAAGTCATTGCTCGGTCCAAAGATTTCGTAGAAGACAATTACCAAATGGTTTGAACCTGGAATTATTTACTTTGGAAGCAAACTGCTTACCACAAAGCAACGCCGCGCACCTATATATATGAGTGCGTCTGTGTATGTATGTGAGTGTGCGTGTGTGTGTATATTGATGTATGTATATATGTATGTGTATATATATATATGTGTGTGTGTGTGTGTGTGTGTGTGTGTGTGTGTGTGTATGAATGTGCGTGCGTGTGTATTTCAGTACACTATTGCTACATAAGTGCACATTCACTCGCATACAATCTAATACGGAGTCAAACGTATATACGCAGACGCAAAGATGCACATAGATAGATAGATAGATAGATAGATAGATAGATAGATAGATAGATAGATAGATAGATAGATAGATAGATAGATAGATAGATAGGCAACTTCCTTTTTTGGCCACACAGGGCTGAACATAGAAGGGACAAAATACAATGTAAAGCTTTTCTTTTCAAAAGTAGAAGAAAAGGAAAAAAATAAAATTCCGATCAAGAGTGATCGTGAGAAAGAAAAGAAACGATCAAAAGGGATCGTGTGTCACAGAAAAAAATTAAAAGTGTAAAAAGAAAGATTAGGTTTATCCGTGGAAAGAAAAGCTTGCGGAAAAACCATGGTAATCTCAGGCAGAGAGGGAATAAACACATGAGAGCAAAGTGTTCTCTCTCTCTCTTTCCGATTTATAGGATCCTGCTCAAAGTGGTTTCGTCACTCGCACACACCATCTTTGCTACATTCACCCACCTTTTATTGAAACTTTCACGAGGCAAAACTTCCCTCTCTATTCTCACCTTACTTTTCAAGTGGTACTTGAAAACGTTGATGAGCGATTAGCCAGAGCTGTGTTTGTCTCTAGACATTTCGCTCGAGTCCACCACCCACATTCTTTCGCTATGGCCACCAGTACGATGAAGACTGCCTTGCCTTCCTGGTTAAGGGAAGGTGGTGGAGCAATTCTCGCGACAGACTCTGCCGACAGGCGAACTCGTCCCACACACGACAGCAGCCGTTCGGTATAAGCCCACAGGTTCGAAATGGTTGGACATTCCACGAGTGCATGCAGAACGGTTTCGTCGCTCTGACCGTATCTCGGGCAAGTCGGTCCGGTGTGTCTCGAGCCGTGCTTGTAGAGCTTATCCCGAATGGGTAATGCTTCTCTATGGCACTGCCAGGCAAGGGATCTTTGGTGATTGTCCATAGGTCCCGGCTCGAAAGTTGTCCTGAACAGGCGGGTCAGGTGTTCCTTGTTGACGCCCAGATTCTGCCCGATAGCGTCGTCGCACATCCCCTCCACTAATACTCTATAGAACGCCCTTGTGGAATTGAAGTCGCACAAGTTTGGTCCCGGATGGCGGAGTTGCTTGAGAGCAAGGCGGCACTCGCGGTGTCATTCGCCTAGCCTCGGTCTCTATTTGATCCCCAACTGCAGTTCGGCCAAAGACATAGATAGATAGATAGATAGATAGATAGATAGATAGATAGATAGATAGATAGATAGATAGATAAGCAATTTAAATGCCATTTTTGATGTCATTTAGCAAATATATAGTTACTACAATGTATAGGAAAAAAATTGTTTCACAGACGAAAATTCATATTTATGAAAATAATTCATAACTATTTTGTTTCAGAATTGCCAAGAATTATGCTAGAATAACTTAAAACAATATATTAAGAATGAGTAAATACATTTGTGATGAATTAGTTCTGTATAGAAATATATGTAATATGATCTTTTGAAATGATTGCATGAAATGAAAAAACTGAAATAGAACAATAAATAACAAAACACCTAATATGATTACAAGATTAAAATGTACTTATAAGTCATTCTTTTCTTTATTTCTTTTGGTATCTCATTTCATATTTAGTCTCCAATATCATTTCAAATTTCCGACTGTATGGAGCCAACTGTTTTTGTAACAGCTAAACAAAATGGAAGAAAAAAAGGAGGCCACTAAAGTCACTTTGTTTAATTTATTTTACGTTTCTCTCAAATATCCACCGTCGCAGAAGAATAGCACAAAGTATCTCAGAAAATTGTTTAAAATATTTCAAGACAATTGTCATTGTTACATTCACCAGTGTAATGGTGTTGTGTTTTGGGGGAAAGACCGATAGATTATTTCTTGACAATTAAAACAGTAAAAGAGTGAAATCTATTTCTTTTTTTCAATTTTTGCAATTCACTTCTAAACGCTGATTTGTATGGGTCACTTAATGCAGTTTAGCGAGATGATTATTTTTCTTTATACAAATACTGAATAAATATCACTACGATTTATTTTATATTTCAATATAGCGTGCAATGATTTCTCTACGCTATTAGTTAAACAGCTGGAAGAAGCGATAGCGTGTTGAGTAGTTTACACCAACATCTATTTATACGTTCTGGCTTTATACGCTTCCACGGTTGACTTTACTTCTCATCCTAATAGCATTATTGCCAGGAAAGTATCGACATTCAATTTAATTATGTGCTTCTTTCTACAGTTTAAGCAGTATTGTGTGAACTGAAGTATTTTATTGTTTTGTTATTTGTTATTATTAACTGTTCAAGAATTAGATGAAATGCCAAAATCTTTATCTTATGGTAAAAAACGACCTTGCAGTGTTTATTTTAAGGGCAAACTTACTTGTAACTCTTTTCAAGAAAATGAAATACCACTGATCTTCTGGGGATGATCTATAGACTACCTCGTTCTTGATAACTTACTGACCTTGGACCTAAACCAGAAACCAGTTTTTATTTGCATTCACTAAACTTGTGTTCACTAAGCTGTCATTTGCATTCACTAAGCTTGTGTTGGTTCACCAAGACTATTTGTGGTTCCTATGTGTGTTTACATGTTAAAATATTTCTACTTCTATGTGATACCATTACAAAGCAGATATATGTTTTATACTGTATAACCACACCTGTTCACTAGTGCTATTCTTTCAAAGAATGAAATAAATGACATGATCACAATGATCCAAACAAACAACTGTGACTCTCAATGGAATCGTCAAGGAATGTGATGGTAGATTTGTAGGTGGCAATATTCCTTAACGCGGCCTAAGAAACCACCAATATGATAAACAACATCAGTAATACCGTCACCGGCAAGAAATCAACGAAATATCATCAGCACCAACGATACAGTAATTGCAAACTTTGCTTTTCTTTAGTCAAACAAACTGACACGTGAATCCAGCGTTCAGTTAGTGGCAACATAAGGACATTGGAGAATATAAATGAGACGCTGGGGACAAATAAAAATAATAAGCAAATTGTGTAGGATGATTTCCAAAGGAAGGAAACTCCAACTATTTCTACAAAAATAAATAAAGTAAGATAATATAAAAGACCGAGAGTAGCAAATTTCCAAGAAAATGTAAAAATTTCTTAAGCACCGAAGCCGACCTTGATATAGAATTATAACAACAAAATCAATATAGCAGAAGCGACAACAGCATAATCAACATATTCTCTGTCCCTCACAAACATTGTTTTCAATTCAAATTATGAGCGGATAAACATTTTAGCTGATATTAATTTAAACACTGAAAATGTTAATGGAATGGATCTTGTACTCATAGGAAGGTCTGGCAATATCGTCACTAAATTTTCTGTCTGTTAGCGTGAGGAAATTGAGCGAAAAAACGATGTGGCATACAAGTAGATCTATCAGCATAAATCACAGACTCAAAATGTTCAGATGAAGGATCTTGTAGATAATCCTTGGGGCAGTATCTTATACCTTAACTAAAATATATACGACCATCGGCCTGCATTAAAAAATTAATACTGGATATTTTTGGCGCTAGGGAGAGATTTTTCAAAACTTTTCGTAACTTGTTGATTTCGGTAGGCTAAGTTTTTATCATTATTTTCCGCTATGATCCAAAATCAATAGAAAACAATAGTAAACCAAAACAGATATGTCATTAAAGCAAGGGCCGTTTCCAAACCGAAATCGCTCAGAAAGAAATACTGGGCTCACTTTGCTACTAAATGTAATGGCATGTTAGGTGCTCTAAACTGAGTGAGTAAACGTGAACCATATAACATTCTTTATGTTGTGTTCTTTCTACCATATTAGTTTTAATGATTCCTTTTTTATACATGTAATTCTTTGTAATAAACGGTGATGCTTTATATGACTAGGTCATTTGGTTTAAAGTAGTAGTAGTAGTAGTAGTAGTAGTAGTAGTAGTAGTAGTAGTAGTAGTAGTAGTAGTAGTAGTAGTAGTAGTAGTAGTAGTTGGTGTTGTTGTTGTTGCTGCTGCTGTTGTGGTGCGCAAACCCAACCTGACTCAATCTGCTATCTACTGCTAACTCATTTAAGAGCTCAAACAAGCTATGGATGTTGGTTTAGATCTATATTAATCGTTTTCGTCAATATCAAACGCAACCATGTCAGTGGGTGTTTGTCAGAAATTAATGCAGTTATTGAAAATATCTAACACATTACTCGTAATGTACCTGCCCTACACTTTTCCATCTGTAAAACTTAGGTTAGAGTAGGTGTTTTGCTGAAAATTCCACTAATGTCGAAACACGTGTCTACATTTAGCCTTTTGTCCTTTCATTCATAATATATCAATGTTGTCAACTTCGAGATTACTTTCTCTTCTCATATGGTGTAGTCTCTGTTGCCAGGCAATTGATTTAACTTATCTGATATTAGAGGAAAGGATATCTCCATAAATACAAGATCTGTGTTGTTTGGTATATAATATTTTTGTTATTCAAATACATGCCTTTTGCTCTTCATTTCATACATCATCTAAAATGAACTTCAACACAGATACATATGCATTTATGTATGGTATTGTTCAGTTTTATTTCTAGATATCTCGCCAATGGAGAGAGAACTGGTGTGTAACCTAGTTCCAAGTCTCTTACATCGGAATTTAAGAATAAAAAAAATTCAAGTTATTTGTGCATGTTTGTATGTTTCTGCAATATTTGGAGTTAGTACGTATACTGATGTATCTATGTATATATGTATGAGTGAATATATCAAATTCTTTCATCTACAACTATATTATCAGTTCCTGAGTGTCGGTCAAGATAGTTCAATGCTACTGGCTTACTTTCTTCGAAACATTTAAAATATATGTACGGAATTCTAATTGCATTAGCACGCCAGCGAAGGACAGCCATTTACATATTGATTTCGCTTGTGAAATATATTTCAACCTATTCATGTGAGAGAGAAAATTGACGGCACCTCATCTAAAAGTAATAGCCGTTGATTGAATTGCATATACTTTTCACTGTGACGACTTCGTATCATATGAGAATAGCTGCAGAACAAACAAAAAGATGCAGTAGCAGAAATTTTACCTTTTAAAGGAGTACATGTTCTGTAAAATCTATTTATTTGAAACAGCTTTAATAATAAATTACATTTCAAAGACAAACAAATAAAGAGTTAAATTCTGATAAAAACCGTTACACCTGCATATTTCATTCTAGAGTACTAGTTTGAAAAGATTTTCAGTACACACATATGCGACTGATTAGTATAATTGCACTAGAGTGAAAAGACATCTTATCTTAACCGACGTTGAAGACTTAGGAAGCTTGTATTAATATTCATAAAAGAGAGGCTTTCTCATATTCGAAGAATGTCTACGGTGATGATGTCAAACCTATTTTAAAAAGGTGTTCACTCATAACTTAATTAATCTCCTTCTAAATATACCACAAAATATCTCTGCGAAACGCACACTCATGTAATTAATTTTAACTGGCATGTTAGGTCCAACACCTACCTTGAAGATTTGAAAGGTAAATCGTAAAACAAAATTAGTGACAAAAGCGAGATGGAAAGCAGAGGGAAACTGAAGTTGAAGGGAAAAGATAAGGAAGAGGAACGTTGAGAAAGCTAGTGTTAGATGCTGCATAGAATGTATTGTAACGTAGTTACTCGTCACCAATTGCTATAATATCGTCACTATTTATGACGATACTTGTTTACACCATAACGGTGTAGTAACAATTAAATATATAACGATAACAGCGTAACAATCCAACAAACTCTCTACAAACTATACACGGACCAACAAACGATTCAGTCAAGTCTATTCTTGTAGGATGTGTCGTGACTCTCGACACAACATCTCCCTTTTGAGATTTCGACTTCCGTAGCAAACCAAATTTATGCCATTTTTTTTCTTCCTACTTTACAACACCACTCCCTTTTTGAAATGCCTCCCTAGCGATTTCAGTACCTTTTCAGTACCTGAGGAATTATTTCTGAATGTTCAGTTTGTTTAGGTTTTCTGTTACTGCTCCTTCTACGCCCATTCTCTTTTGGTGCTGGCACTTCGAACATGTCATAAAACACTTCCATTACAAATTTCCTTCCTTTCTTTTGTATATCTGATTTGTAATTGATTTAGGTGTCGGTCGTTTCTGCTCTCATCGTTGGCCTTTCATTAATTATTCTTTACATCTTTAAGAATTAAGTTAGCGCTTCGTCATTTCCTAGCTCGTTCCTTGCTTTTGTAACGCTCGCTTGACAGTATCTACGAATCGTTCTGTTTGCTAATTTGACCTCAGGTGGTACGTCGGGCTAAACATGTGGTTGAGCGCATACATTTTGTAGAATGTCTTCAACTCATATTCTGTAAATTGTGTTCCAATGTCCGATACTTACGGTGACCGGAACACCGTAACGTGCAGGAACTTTATTGTTGCCTCCGAGGTAGATTGACTGCACCTACATACTTCCGCCACTGGGTAAAGCTATCAACAATGCTCAAGTAGTACACGCCATTCACTGGTCCAGCGTAGTGCTTATGTACTCTGGATTGTCTCAGTCTACGATTGGTATTTCACGGTGGTGCCTTGGCTGCTAGCGCACAACATCTACATGGTTTTGCCAAATTTTCAATGTCTCGCTCCATTTTCAGCCAATACATGTAACTCGTCATCAAAGCTTTCTTCTTGACATCTGCGGGTGTCCACTATGAAATTCATGTAACATTCGTTTCTGTAGTACAATTGGTACTACCTCTCTTTTTGCGTAAATTAATACATCGTCGTAGAGTGAAAAATGGTTCGCATTCATGTTTCCCTTTGTTTATTTTTATGATGTATTTTCCTCCACTTATTTACTTTTTATATTTTATACAGTCACTAGCAACTCCTGTATGATATTATACACAACGTTTTTAATTTCCTTCTCTGATTGTAATGCGGCTATCTCCGCATCTTCCAGCGGATCCTCATTCTTTGGAATTAGCCTAGATAAACAATCCGCATGGTCAATTTTCTTAGAAGGAATGCTCACCATTTTAAGATTGTAATTTAACAATATTGAATCGTAGCGTTGTAATTTGTTAGCTGTATCGGTAGGAATTTGTTTCTTTGATCCTAAAATTGAGATTAGCGGTCGGTGGTCGGCCTGAAGTCGAATAATTCTACCGTGGAAAAATCTGTGAAATTTCTTCAAGGCAAAAATAATCGCTAGAGCATCCTTCTCTATCTGACTGTAGTGTTTTTTTCTGCCGAGATCTGAGAACTTGAGGCATGAACACCGCCTTCATATTACCCTCTTGTGTAGCAAAACTGCTCCAACACCGTATTTGGGAGCTCCAGGAGCTGCAACAATTTCCCCTGCAGGATCGAAATGAGCCAGCGACAAATCCGATATTAATATTCTTTTAGTATCATGAAATGCTTTTTGACAGTTATTTGACCAATTTCATTTGGCGTCTTTCGTTATCAAATTATTAAGCGGAGATCTCAATTTGGTATGTAATTTTGATAACAGTTCGCTAGACAAAGAAAAGCTTGTAATATCGCTATGTTATGTGGGGAGGCATATGTTTCATTGCGTCTACACCCGATGGGACAGGTCGTCTTCAATTTCTATCTATAATTCATCCTAAATATTTAATTTCAAGCTTAAAGAATTCACATTTCTCCTCACTGAGTGTGAAACCGTAATCTCTTATGTTTTTGAAAACCACACTTCTCATGTTCGATGTGCTGATTACAAGATTTACTTTTAAGTAATACATCATCGAGGTATGGAATTGCAAATTGACATTCTGTCAACATCGCATCCATAACCTGTTGAAATATTGCAGGTGCGACCTACAGATCAAATGGCAATCTATTATATTTGTATAGTCCTCTGTGCGTATCCATTCTTAGAAACTCGTCTACTTTAATTCAGAGATACGCATCAGACAGATCCAGTTTCGAAAATATTTTACCGCCGTTTAATTTTGCAAAAATATCACCCATAGTAGGCAGTAGATAGAGGAACATTTTTAAGCAGTCATTCGAACCAGTAGAATAATTGGTACACGTCCTCAATTTGTCGCTTATGTTAATACACAAAGTTGGTGCTGCCTACCTAAAATAATCTACTTCTTGAATAGTTCCCAATTTCTCCAGTTTGTCTATTTCTTCATCTACCTGATTTATCGCAGTAAATGGTACCTTTCTATTAGGTTTGAATAAGGTACAACGTTTTCCTTTTTTGAAAACACGCCTCAGTCTTAGAACACAGACATAATTTATCCCAAAGAACTTCAGGAAACAAGTGTTTTAATTTTTTTCTTCAATTCAGTTGCTGAGTTATTTTCACTGTTGGGAGAGCTTTTTATTTTTTTACAGAAAAGATTTATGGGGTGGTTCCATTAGTCAAACAACTCCAACGACTCCGTACCGAAAAGATTGGTTGCATTTTGTACCAGAAAAACGTTTGCTCTACATTTTTTTCCCCCCAAAATACCACTCCACATTTTGCCTACGAAGTATAGTTTTCCACCTGTCACACCTCGTGCAATTTTTGATGTTCTTTTCTTTACGTAGGTTTCACAATTCTTATCCACGTGTCGGTATTAATAATCGTGATGTCACTACCAGTATCTAGTTGTAATTCAATATTCCCTTCATTTTACATGTACAAATTTCCTCGCTTCTACTTTCCGTTGAGAAAACTTTAGAATTTATTATGTTTGACCTACCTAACTTTGCTCTGCAACGTGAGATCTTGTGTTCTACGTTTGAGCAACTGTAACATTTTTGCATTTTGAAAATACAATCCATCTTGAAATTTTTCATGTTCAGCCGATGCTAATTTTGATAATAACAGTCTTACTTTTTCGTTGTCTGTCCACAACCTGCAATCTTCCTTGAAGATGTCTTCATACCTTCTAGAGTACGCTGCCAACGTTAGGCCATCCTCTAGGTCATAACTTAATTCTGTTACGCCGTCTGCCGTCTGGCAAAAACGAACATTTAATGTTTCCGAATCTCCATCAACTGTTGTTGTTTTTCCTGTTGCTGAAGTAATTCTTTCTGCAACTCTTGTTGATGTTCTTGCCTTAATGAGGTATTAATCTTACTCTAGATTTGGCAGCTACTAGGTCTTCCATAATTCACAACTTTGTCTCACAAAAATCTGTTAACTAGCCTGCTTGAGCTTCGTATCCTCGTCGCGAATTCTTGTAACATAATTACTCGTCACCAATTATTTTAGTATAGCCGGTATTTACGACAACACTTGTGTGCGCTATAACCATGTAGTATCAATAAAATATATAACGAAGCAAGTTAACAACGAGGTTACAATCTAACAAGCTCTGCACGAACTATACACGAAGTAACAAACGATATTCCGACAAACTACGAACACAACACCTTACAATTTCCTACGATTAACACCTACTCTCTCTTTCTCCGCTACTATTTACAGTTGTTCAGTCAAGTCTATTCTCGCAGATGGTTTTGTGTCTCCAGCAACAACAGAAAGATATAGCGTTCTTTGGTAATTTCGTTCAACAATCAGA